>NC_060195.1:63870685-64150685 GCF_021184085.1 Oncorhynchus gorbuscha
CATGTGTGTGTGTGTGTGTGTGTGTGTGTGTGTGTGTGTGTGTGTGTGTGTGTGTGTGTGTGTGTGTGTGTGTGTGTGTGTGTGTGTGTGTGTGTGTGTGTGTGTGTGTGTCTGTGTCTGTGTCTGTGTCTGTGTCTGTGTGCGTGTCTGTGTGTGTGTGTGTAGCTGCTAGCAGCAGACGTGCTGAGTTCTGAGGCCATGCTCCTCACCTCTCTGTAATGAAATCATCCAGGTCAGTGAGGCCAGGCGAGCACGCGGCCCAGGCAGGTCACCCAACAGATCGGAACTAAGCTGCTTTGACCCAGCCTGGTACCGCATGCCACACACACACACACACACACACACACACACACACACACACACACACACACACACACACACACACATACTGCTCACAGCACAATGGGACCACTGTACAGGGGAGTGTGCTAGTAATTAAACACACACCGGGCACCAAAAGACGACACACACACTATCAATACACACAAACACACGTGGGCGAGCAAACACACACAGCACTCGGATCAACGAGGCCAATTTGAACGGTATCTATAAAAGGTGTCTTTTAATACCTAAAGTATCTGTCACTTTTCTGTCCCAGATGCTACGATATTTCCTCATAAATTCACATGCTCTTTCCACTTATATACACGGTAAACATATCAAATGATGTGCAGGGAAGGGAACAGCTAACTCAAAGTTAACTCCACTATTTGTATAGTGTTGTGAGTTGTTTAATCACCGCAGAGGCAAACCAATGAGAGTATTATTGTGATTATGAGAGAGAGAGAAAGCTTTAATCATTTGTCTTCTATTAACCAACCGCCTCATGTATTGCCCTGGGACTTCTATTAGAATTCAATCAAATAATGGACATTTTTATATTGACAACGTGTGCATAATTGTTTATCATGCAGGAAAACAATAATTCTATATTATGCCTCTGTGTGAATACATAACTACACGTACTTGTCTATTATGGAAATCACAATGTTATTATTGGGAAAATAGGGTATATTATGATTATTATTGTGTATTATCATTGTGTTGATTGTTAATAGTATTTTTTATCATTGACTGTTAATTCAAATTTAAATAATAATTACTATGTGAATTATCATTAATTTATTAATTGAATATATAATAACGCCACTTATATAATACATTTTTTATAATAATAATATTAAATACACCGTTTCTAGTAATGAAATACAGTGTAACGTGTTCAAATGACAAAATGAGATCTGTTAAAACGGTTCAACATGTATTGTAAGGTTAACGCTTGTAATGAATAGTTGGAACTACAGTGCACACATGATTAACCCCGTCTTGCCTGAGCTCCACTTCCATACGTCTCAAAGAGCCTATAGTATTTATACATTCTCTAACCCTGTATCCCTCTAAAAGGTCAAGAGTCAACAACAGCAACACCGCTGCCTTCTGGAATCGGTTCCTGTTTACCAGAGGCTAATCAATTATCAAGTGGCTCATTTCACGGACATCCCTGTTCCCTGATGTTCCTCCACGTCACATTTCCATTTGAGTCATTTAGCAGACGCTCATATCCAGAGCGACTTACAGTAAGTAGTGAGTGTTTACATTTTCGCACTGGTCCCCCTGTGGGAATCTAACCCATAATCCTAGCATTGCAAGCCTCATGCTCTAACAACTGAGCCAGACGGCCCCACATCACATCACTCCTCGGAGTCCCAGCTCTGTCCTGCGTAGCTGTTAATGGCATACAAGGTCACAAGTACAGAGTTAAGCATCTGATTAGGTGAAGAGCTGGAGCAGCCGTAGGACTGCTCCTTCACTGTCAGACTTTGAGAAGGCATGGCGGGGCAGGGGTGAGAGAGGAGGCCACACATGGACATATTACAAATGCAATTGTCTTTCCGAATGCGGGCGGTTGTTTGGAAATTGACTTTTTGATTATTCAGTTAGTACAATAATTAAATATTCAATGCCCTGGGTTTCTGGAGTCACTGAACCAGGGTGAGGATATTTAACAGGGCCTGACAGATGTTTTAAATAATGTTTATTTATCAATACTAATATCAAAGTGCCCTAAAGTGACACTCCCCTGTGACCCTGGTGGCTCTCCTCTCTAGGTCTACAGTTTCACATCGCTACAAGCGTTTACATTGTAGTCATTTAGTAGACGCTTTTTTTCCAGAGTGACTTACAACTAGTGCATGCATCTTAAGATACCTAGCTGAGACAACCAGATATCACAGCCGTAGCAAGTACATGTTCCCTCGATAAAGTACTAGAGACGTCTACTTTTAATTTAGTTTTATTTTCCTACATTTTTCTGGTGCTGAAAATCGCAAAAGAGAATGTGATCAGAAACGTCAAGAGAGAGAGATGGAGTGGTGATGTCACCTCGTTTGATGAGGAACAAATCCAATTCAAATACCATTCATTACAGGGTTTTCTGACACAGTCTAGACCCCGGATTTTGACAAGCTAGATAATTGTTCCAATTGTGTGGCATCATAGAGTCATCCTTTCACTGAAGTCTTGTTTGTCCAGATAAAATAACCATCCAAAATGTATAAATTAATTAATAAATACATGAGCATGCACAAATAAATACCTAGTCAGATGTATGAATTAATACGTGAATACATGAGCATATTTATTCCCAATCTCCATAGCAACACACTCACTGGCCCCAGACGACGTGAGAGAGAAAATATCATTCTATTTTAATTAGACTGCCGTTTTCCATCGCCCCTTTTAGAAAATATGAAATATTCTATGCATTAACATTTACAAATGTCAATCCCTTTCAATATCACAGAACAATTTGCAAGTCATACAAATGTAGGCAGCACATCAAGCGATGCAATATAAGACAAAAACCAAAAGAGTTTTGTGGTCTTTGGAATCCTTAACCCAGCAAGGGAGTACTGTGTACACGTTGTAGGAGAGCCAAAGTAGGAAAGTAGAGTGGAGAATCATTTCCCAAACTGCAGGACACTTCAGAGGACACAGACTATTGATTTCAACCCAACAGACTTGGCAAAGGCAGGAAGCAACAGGAGAGTTGCACTCTGAGGTTTTCTCCAGCATTCCTGGGTAAGTCTGTCTTCATCTCTCTCTGGGAGTTTGGTTTTAATATGTATCCAGATGATAATCAGTCCATCAGTATTCAACCTTACACACACATCTTCTTAACATATCGTAGGTCCGGTTTGAAGTTTGATCTGACCCTCGCCAGAGGAAGTTGTTCTGGGATAAATATTTGGCTGGCCATTTGAACTAGAAGAAAGACTAGTCTGTTGAAGAATCTGCTCGGGGTCAACAGAACAAAAGACGCATTGGAAATGTTTGACCAGTTCACATATTCAGATTCCAGTCATCATTGTTGTTTCACTAAACAATGTTTCATTTTGCTTCCCTGAAATAAAGAAGTGTGCTTTCCTCTCCAGTCTCAGATGTTTTCATCTTGATAGAAACTGTGAGCTGAAGCCGATCCGTTTGTTATTTTTGACCAAATACTCTAAATATCTTTACAGTGAGCTGGTTTGGGGTACATGGCTACACTGAACAAGCATATTAAAATGAGATCTTTCAACAAAATGCAACAACATAAAAAAAAATGCCTCCACTCAACGAACAAACACCAGCCAATGAGCCTTTAGGACCACAACTCAGAACAATAGTCTCCTTTAGACTTTTGAGTTTGAATCCGTTTACATGGCAACAGGTAGTGCTTTTCAATGGAGGGCCAATGTGTCTGCATGGGAGTTCATCTGCTCCTCTAGATCAGAGAGTTTCAGTGGGGCTCAAGGAGAACATTGGGATAAGAGAGGGAACGCTTTTGTTGATGCTCAGTAATAACTTATAGTGATCCTTCATCTGCCTGTGTGATGGATGTTCGAGGGCCACTTGTGAAAGTGTGTGAGTGTGGGGTGGGGGGGCAGAGTGAAGGGGGGGGGGGTCAACCATGACCGTTGGAGTGTGTTCCAAAGCACTGCATTAGAAAATAAACAAATCAAAAACAATTAAGAGTGATCTTCTGATCGAATATTCAACGGCGAGCGGAGCTGAGCAACCCTTCCGTGACAAGCCATCACGCCGCCTCCCGTCTATTTTACCATGTCCCGAACACGCGGAGATGTGTCTGCCACTTACATCAAATTAGTCATTAGCAAATTGAATCAACAATTAGAGCAAACGAGCTACATGGCATTATCATCAGTTCAGTCATTTTTGTCATCTCGTCACTAAAACAACTCCAAGAGTACTTTTGTTTCCCCCAGTCCTCTCCGAACCGCTCAGCTGAATGTCAAGGCTGCTGCTCAGGGCGTCAACCCAGTCCTACGCCTCGGTCATCTCCGACTACCAGCTGGGGTAAGCGTTGTTTTCGCCAAGCTAAATGTGTTTTGTTTACTCTGATGGCTCTGATGGTTGTCCCCCTCTCTCTCTCGCTCTACTTCATGTGTATTGACGGTTCTCACTCCATGCCTCTCAGTTGGGCATGTCAAAAACCATCGCTGGCGGAAACAGAAGTATCCAAATTATGCAAATGTGGGTTCCACTGATAGGAATGTTCTGTTTTAGAAATGACATCCCCTTGTCAGGAGTCAAATTATATTTGGGTAACGTCAGAGGAATTGTCACCAAGATTTAAATTATGGGTGCCTTTAAATGCCATTTTCGATTTAGTCACTGAGGTAAAAAATAGGCATGTTTATTTCTCTAAAGAGGGAGCATGATTGTGTTGCCATGAATGTTATTTAAGTCAACGGTGTTGCAGAAGCATTTCTTGCGTGAATTGTTTTAAATAATAAAATAATAGAATGTTTAACATCTGAATAAATACATTTCAATTTCATGGTTTTTAATAAATTATGATAAGCAGCAGCAGTTAGTGTATAGTCCTTAAGATTTTCCGCTTGCTAAGATATCAGTCACAAAGAAACATGACAGGTCTTCCTCCAAGGAGATATTAATAATCATGTTCAATTAAGTCACCAAGAAACACAATGCACAATTAACAAGTAAACTTCATAAGAATAATTGCCTTAAGTATGTCTGAAGGAAAAAGATAAGGTTTAGTCTTTTGAGGGACATAATAACCAACAACCCATTGATATATAGGAATAGTCAAATGTTACTTATTTCCTCTTCTAAATCATTTCTGCACTGAGTAAAAAGTACCTTTAAAAAATAAATATAAATGTATATTTTTCTGAGATGTCAAATTGTACTTACTTTTACTGCCAAAATTGTCAAAGAATACAGATGGACCTTCACTATACAACGGACCACATTGTTCTGACTCACAATGATTATGTGGTGTGATCAAATCATGTGTTCATGTGTTCATGTGTTCACCCTCTAAAAGGCCTCCAAACCAAAAGAGTATTATCTCTATCCCACTTTGCTGTCTTCAACAAGGTGGCCCCTTGAAACAATGCAATGCTTACAATGGAAACACCCATAGATCAAAGGGACAAGGAAAACTCCTTTCAATTCTGTCTGGATTGGTTACAAGTGGCTCCATAGCTCCACATCTTCCATCACTGTTACTGGAATAAAACCTGGAATAAAAACGTGGAGTGCCTCAAACCTCTGACAGTAACAAAAAAAAAATGGAGACAACAACCTCCCTGTGAAAAAGAAATAAGAGAAAACGAGATATATATTTTTTTTTTCAGGCTCATTTTAATATTCATGAATTTTTCTACAAGCTCAGTTCAGCAGTTTTGATTAAGCATTAATTAGCAGCCGGGGGGGAAACCAAACAAAAATAAAGGAGCTGAATCGCTAATTAAGGTGGTTGGCGGTTGGGATGTGGGGCAGACTGGGATGCCACTAATGGCTTGGTGTTGAGGAGCAGGAGCCCGGCCAGGCCTGCTGAAGGTGTGGGTGGAGGGATCACCTAGTACCAACTCAAAACCCCCACTGCTTGTAACATACCTCACACCCTCAACACCTCAGTAGTAATCAATCCAATACCACACTGATCATAGCCACATCAAAACCCAGCATAGGAACCTGAGCAATGGAGCAACTGCCCCCCCCCACTTTCAAAATAAGGGGTTTTGCACCCCCACTTTTTTTTGCCAGAAAATGATCATGATCTATTGGGTCATTTGTCATGTTCAATGATTAGTAAAGTGTTGAGCTAGTCTTTCTTCAAATTGATGTCCATTTTTCTATATGATATAATAATGAACAGATTGCATTTTGCACCCCCTCCCCATCACCTCAAGATAAATGGTTTTGACCACTGGAACGTTTTGCGTCCAGGTGCCACTGTTTTGGTTCAGTGCTGTTAGAAAACACTAGTTAAAATAAATAGGCACCTGTTTTATCCATTTTGTTGTGCCGTTGTTACATTTGTATAGTTGTTTCATGTCCGTTGCACTCAGGGTGTCGTTACATATCATTTTAGTGCCGTGCGCCACGAACAAATGCATTGTATCATTTGACTTCGCCTGTAGGAATCCTGATGATCGTGGTAGCCTGGCATGTCTGGTTAAGCTTCGTTGTTTAGCAGCCTCTTGACTCCGAGTAGCCTGCCCTCCCATCAGCCGAGCAAAAGCTGCACCTTAGCACAAAACTGCACGTCCGGTGGCTCAATGCTGTCAATGTGTAGCTCCGCAAGTAGATACTGAGAAATAATTAGTAGATATTACATGTTTAAATATGTGAAATAATTTTACAGGCATTACACACCATTCTGCATTTTGGCCATCTACAGTGTTTTCCCAGCATCAATCGGTTAAATCACATTGCTCAAATGTTTTCACTCAATACAAACGTTACAGTCCTTGCCTGGCCCCACATGCGAGTGCAATGTGGCCGCTTCGTGATTACAATGTAGCCAAGCTGGGTGTGGATGCACCTACGCACAAAATGCACTGGATATTTGAATCTCGATGAACCAGCTCTGCTCGGCAATGTAATTAATATCGAGCAAATAAGCCATTTCTACCCTCGTTGCATCCAATATGTATGCTGCTGAGACAAGTACATTTTAAACATGTTTGATGGTGACATTGATGTGACAGCGCTTCAAACAACGGCGACAAAACAAGTCAATGGAAAGGGAAAGCAGAACGGTCAAGTAATGTGCTTGCTGACTACACTTTTGTTATTCCTCATACTTTTCATGATTATTATGTGTCTTCACGATTTGTTGTGGAATGTGTAGCCTACTCACTGTGGTTGTTGCTCCAAATTACACTTTAAAGCAGAATGACAAATGACAAAGAATTGATTGTAGCCTAGTCCTGCAGACGACATATTTGACATATTTGTTCAAATGTAAAACCCTTTTATTTTCTCTCATCTTAAAAAGGCAAGATTCTCAAAGTAGGCAACTGTCAAATGATTTTGTTGTTCAAAATATGTGGTTTTAAGAACCAAAACGCAAATGACATTACGTTTGCAGTGTTCTTTGTTTCTATTAGTCGAATTAGGCCTACACAATAACAACATATACAGGCTGTGAATGACTATAAAGTAGCTCTTATGAAAGAAAAGGTTGTTAGACCCCTGCTCTAGCCCAAAAGTTCAAATACTACCAAGCTACATTTTATTATTTTCATTTATTTTATTTTTTATCTTTATTTAACCAGGCAAGTCAGTTAAGAACAAATTCTTATTTTCAATGACAGCCTAGGAACAGTGGGTTAACTGCCAGTTCGGGGGTAGAACAACAGATTTGTACCTTGTCAGCTCAGGGGTTTGAACTTGCAACCTCCAGGTTACTAGTCCAACGCTCTAACCACTAGGCTACCCTGCCGCCCCAATTGCAGATTTGGGGCAACAATTTATCTGCACCCCCCCCCCTGCGAGGTCCCCCAGAACCCATGCTGTGCTACAGTATAGTGAGGAGTGTTTCGGTTGAGGACAGAGTGATGTGTGTTGTGGAAATAAACTGGGGGATATAGCTACAGTCCCAGATAGACTCATTGTTTGGTGTAGGGGAACAAATACAGCTGTGGGGATGCAATGATATCTGGGCCATTCTGTCTAATGATGGACACATCTTCTAGTCACTAACTATTGAAGCATTGACACACATTTTAATCCTGGGAGCTTGACTAGACATTTCAGTGTCAGGCGAACATGTGTTTTCACTAGGGCTGTCAAACGATAAAACATTTAATCAAGTTAATCGCAGGATTTGCTGTGATTAATCGCAATTCATGTCAAATTCAGAACCAACCAAAATCAGGTAAATTGATAAAGTTTTTATAATTTTTTTAAATCACAAAAGCTGTGATGGAAACAGGAAGTTTTGGTACAATTTTATAAATGCTGACAGATATTTTGTCCGTTCAACATGGTGGGATCTTTTTGTGTTGGTAAAATGTATTATGCGAGAAATGGCAGTGGAAATGCCTCTATGTGCAAAAATGTATATAATAGCCATCATATCAAAGTCAACTTGAAGTCACGTGATGATAGGGTGTGTGGTCCTCCACTTGGATTCGAGAGACCATGCAGTTTATTAGGCTACAGATTAAATAAATTATGATGAACTTCACAGGGTGGTGAAAGTGCACGGTGATGAGCTTGACGTTTCAGTCCTTTCTAATAAATATCATGGGTCTTATTCTGGTGACAAGATGATAAATGCTTGACTGCCATTTTATAAATAACAAAAATTCTCCCTCTTCTCCAGAATAATGTCATCATGTAGACTAGCCGACCCACACTGACTCAGAGCTGTTAGCTAGAGTGCACGTCAAGACCAGAGTAGGCACATTGTCTACTTAACACAACCGTTTTTGTGACAAAACTATCAGTCGTTTAAAAAGCGATGGAAACATACTGAACTTTAGATTTTTATTCAGTACATGAAATCTAAAGCGGAAAAGTACATATTGTGCACTGCATCATCACACACTGATTTTTATGCGATTAGAGAAAAAAATGTGTACCAATTTTTCATAAGCTAACTTGAGTTAAGTGATTATCTCTGACAACCCTAGTTTTCACCAAAGCAGGTTTTAAAAGAACCCCACTTATGGTCATGGATAGGTTTGCAAAGGGAGGGTATATTACTGGAAACCTTTTACCAGAATTTTGGTAATTTTCAAGCTATTTTAGTAATTTTATCAGATGACATCTAGTGGCATTTTTGGGTACTTCAGGTTCTCACAGGTGTCTGTCATTATCTCTGGCCCTCTGTCTGGCCTTATCACATGTCAAATAAAAAAATAATCAAATATTATTTTTCAAATGTCATGACAAAGCTGTAAAACATCCTAAATATAAACCATCGATTTAGTGAATACCATTAGTGTTAAATATGAGGTTTTCAGTTGAAATATCCTTTATATATTTTTTACAAAATTGAATTTATTTAACTACGTCAATATGTCTTTGTTGTAAATGTGTTGTCGCCAAACTAGTGGTAGTTGTGAAAAAATACAATAGTTGGAAGAGTTGCAGAGTTAATTGAAAATAATGCCATTGTTGATTATGCTTTTCAAATGAATTCGGCTGTTTTCTCTTGAACCATATGGTCTATCCATTATATGAACAAACAAATTAACAATACAAACTATATGTGAATATATATATTTAAGTTATTCAAGTATAAATTACCAAAGTTACCATAGACTGTAATAGATTATGTTAATTACCAAAATGGTAACTTTAGTAAATTACCGGTAGCTTTGCAACCATAGTCATGGGAAAAAGTATTGGTCTGTAATTCAGACAGTGAAATCAGATGTAGAGATTAACAGAGCTGAGATCACTACATATAGTGACCCAATAAATGATTGCTTAAAATACTCCCTTTTTACCCTACTTGAGAGAAAGAGCTACCCAAGATGTACATGTTTGTCAATATAAAAAAGTTTTTATCACTATTGTATTCAACAACAAGTCAGAGACTCAAAATATATTACAGAATTATGTATAATTTATTCAAATAGATGTTGTATTTATAGTGTAGTTCTGTGTTCATAATGGTAATGTCATTTAAAAGACATTTGCCTAAAGGATTACACTAATATAGGTCATCATTAATAGGAAGCAAGAGCACAACATTATATATGTATGACTGTTCTAAAAATGAATATATTTGTCAAATCTAAATCAAATGAATGCTTATGAAAGTAGCAAACCATTTGAATTCATCACTGTCATTCCACAACATCTCAGAAGTAGAAGTTAAACCAGACGTAGGTCCATTATTCATTCACTCATTTCCTAAAACAATGACATGTAGCAAAACAAAACGACAACAAACCAATTCCCAAAAATGACATACATAATAAAAATCTAATTTTTCGCTTCACAAAAATAACTCTACACATTTGTAAAGAAAAGCTAGAACTGGACAGATAAACCCAGCTGGCAAACAGGGAAAACCACGAAGCAGCTTCTATTTGTTTTGTCTGTTTGGTGAAGGCTTTGTGGTCTCCTCTCCCAGTAAGACATGGATAAAGAGTACATGGAGAAAATAAATGATACTGTTACAGAGGCGTTATCCCTAAGCCCCGGTATCATATTTCAATTGTATTGGTGAATTGTAATCAGGTATTTTAACTTAGCAAAGCTGGGGCCCCACTGTTGAATGCCTGCCATCTGTTTGAAGCCGAGTCTGACAGACACTGGGGGCTTCCAGTGGGGTAGGAGGGGGGAGAGCAGCCGCCATTCTCTTTCTAGAAAGCCCCATGACTTGTTTCAGAATCACTAAATCTACACATTGTAATGTAAGTCCACAGACTGTAAAGCCAGAGCAAACAGTGTGTGTCCAGCTATAGGGATCCAGCCTCCCCAACGATAACAGTGTGTGTCCAGCTATAGGGATCCAGCATCCCCAATGATAACAGTGTGTGTCCAGCTATAGGGATCCAGCATCCCCAACGATAACAGTGTGTGTCCAGCTATAGGGATCCAGCCTCCCCAACGATAACAGTGTGTGTCCAGCCATAGGGATCCAGCATCCCCAACGATAACAGTGTGTGTCCAGCTATAGGGACCCAGCCTCCCCAACGATAACAGTGTGTGTCCAGCTATAGGGGTCCAGCCTCCCCAACGATAACAGTGTGTGTCCAGCTATAGGGATCCAGCCTCTCCAATCGATAACAGTGTGTGTCCAGCTATAGGGATCCAGCCTCTCCAACGATAACAGTGTGTGTCCAGCTATAGGGATCCAGCCTCTCCAACGATAACAGTGTGTGTCCAGCTATAGGGATCCAGCCTCTCCAACGATAACAGTATGTGTTCAGCTATAGGGATCCAGCCTCTCCAACGATAACAGTGTGTGTCCAGCTATAGGGATCCAGCATCCCCAACGATAACAGTGTGTGTCCAGCTATAGGGATCCAGCCTCTCCAACGATAACAGTATGTGTTCAGCTATAGGGATCCAGCCTCTCCAACGATAACAGTGTGTGTCCAGCTATAGGAATCCAGTCTCTCCAACGATAACAGTGGATGGATGGACCTGTATTGGGTGAGTCGAGATCCCCCCCCAAAATGTACGGTCATCTATAGTAAATAAGAATTTTAAAAATAATCATTATCCCACTAAGTACTAGCGCCCACTTACAATAAACAATGATATTAATCAATACTCCACAATAATGAACACCACCACTGTTAGTTGGTAACATTTATATTGTTGTTCTGTCCACTCTTTTCTCTCTGTAACAGACATGTATGTGCAGCAAGGGGCCACGGACTCATCAGAACCAGAGCTGACCCCTGACCTGCCCTGTCTGATGACACTCTTGTTTCCAATGACGGCCCTCCACAGCATTGAGTTCTGTCCTCATTCCCATCCCTCTCGGCTGAACTGAAGCACTTCTCTCTGTTGGAGCCGCAGCTCGAGTGCCCTCCACCTACTTCACTGACCGACCAACCGCTTTTCGAGTGACCGACTGCCACCGCTGTACGACCATTGCCTCCACAGAAGACCACAGGCTACAGTGGCCTTTCAGGCCAAACTGTTTGTTGTTTTTCTGTTCTGTTGTCTTCCATGTTCCCAGGAAAGAGCAGGAGGGATGAATCATAGTGTTGTTGTCCTATACTGATCTGAGGGTTTTCACTGGCTCAGAATTCTCTGGAAAAGTTTAGCTGCAAATCGATTATAAGTGTTTACAGAGATTTCACAATGAGCCAGTTCTCTACAATTGGTTGTCGGTTCACCCTGTTTCTTATTACATTTCCCTCTCTTTTGTTCTACGGGGGAATTATACACACAAATCGAGTCTTTGGTCAGTCTGGGTCTTATGGGTCAAACCGGGAGGCACAAAAGTCTACCAACAACAAGGATCTGACAATGGGTGTCGTGACAATTAACAAGGAAGAAGAATCTCTATTTCTTTTCCCCTCATCTACCGATCACAACCCATTAGCACAAGTCGGGGTTAAATCAAACTGCTATTCAGAGATAATTAGGAGCTGGTTGGCGAGGGTCGCGTGGGGGCGGGGGGGGGGGGGGGGGGGGGTCAGGCCAACACCAAGGGTCTGCAGCTGGGGCAAGTGAAGTGTGACACGGGGTACCCGAGCCGCCCGCTACCAAGCCCCCTCACCGCAACCACAACCCCCCCCCCAAACCCTCCTCAACCCCCATATCCCCATCATCACCTGCTGCGAGGGGAGCTGCTCCAAATTAAACAAATTATTTCAACCTTCTCTCTGCTCTATTCTCTCTTTCAGAGGGGCCTGTGCCACAGCAAACCTCTGCTCAATGATTCCACCTAAGGCTGAGGACTAACAAGGCTAGGAGGGAAGGAGGGAAGGAGGGAGGGAGGAGGAAAATGTGCACTAAATTGGCGAAGGTTTGTCTTTCATTAATCAACACGTTCCTGCTAGCTCAAGCTTCCTATCTTCACATTCAGAAAGGAGTGAAATATTTGCCGCGGTGACAGGATTTGCCTCTAAGCATTCATATTTAATTGAGAACAAACTTTTAGTTTCCTGCTATTTATTCTGTACTATTTCCTCAATTTGACTGGCCTTGGCCTTTAACATTGGGTCCCAGGTCTTCAATTTGGACATTTCAGAGGACAATTTTGACCAGAAACGTTTTGAAACGGCTCAAATTTGCTGGAACAATAAAAATATGTTAAGGTATCGATTTGACACTTCAAGCTTTGTAGACCACTTTATGTATAAATTACCTTCATAACTTAATCTGAATTGTTAATTTCATAATTAAAGAAGACAGAAATCAAGTAAAATATGATTTGTGACTAAACAAAATAATAAATATTATAATATCCAACTAGAGTAAATATTAACAGTGTACTTAAGCAATAAGAACAAGATAAAAGGTTCATGTTAAATATAATAATACAAACTAAAAAGGTGTGAATCTTCTTCACTTCATTAACAGATATCATTTCCAGTCACATATGATCCCTACTCGTTTAGTGGTGTTAAACACTGCGCATAACTAGAACTCTGTTGTCATTTCAAAAATATATTCTACGTAGGCTTGTCTCTCTCTCTCTCTCTCTCTCTCTCCCTCTCTTGCTTGCATTTCATTCTGTGATTCTGATGACAAGTTGTTTTGCACCTCTCTGCTGTTGTCTTTGTGGAGACGTATCTCCCTTTGTCCTGTCTCTCTCATTTGATGTTTTATGTATCCTTTATTTAACCAGAGGTCACATTGAGACAACATTTCTTTTTCACGTGAGTATTAACTTAAGGGGGCTTAACTTAATTTTTCAGTTTTTGATTTGTTAAAAACGTTTCAAATATACAATAAATGTCGTTCCACTTCATGATTGTGTCCCACTTGTTGTTGATTCTTCACCAAAAAATACAGTTTTATATCTTTATGTTTGAAGCCTGAAATGTGGCAAAAGGTCGCAAAGTTCAAGGGGGCCGAATACTTTCGCAAGACACTGTAGTTCCACACGGCACAGCATGAAGCAGAACAACGAGTAGAGGTCAAAACAGTGAAAAGTGACTGACTGAACATACAGAGCAGGTTGAGAAACGTGCAATCTGTGGACAGCAGCCCTCCAATCCGGGATTTAAAACAATCACTCAGAATACAATGATCGAGTCTTAAAATCCTTCTGCAAAGTGTTCCGATATGATGGGGCAGCCAAGCTAAAAGCACTCGTACCAAAGTCTGTTCTTGTGTTGGGAACATTCTATAAAATACAGTTGTGTGATCTCAGACAGTAATGTCCATGACTTAAATATGTTGGCATCTGCCTTAAAATGGCCTTCTAGACAAACATGTACCAGTGAGTCTGTCGCCTTCCAGTTAAGGATGTCCATCCTGTGTCCCCTCCTGTCCCCGGTTCTCTCAGGCCTGCCTGAGTCTGGCTCCAGCACAGCTCTACTGGAGGGCAGCTTGTGTGAAACGGTCACTTTGGTCACTCTGCATCAGTGTCCGAGTGGAATGCCGGCCCTGGCCGCACACAGACACCACTCTGGGGGATTGGGGGGTAGCTGGGCAGGTGCGCTGTCTGGAGGGAGGGGGGGGGGGTTCGAGGGCGATGCAGTGCGATGCTGGATGCCCCTCATTGTCACCGAGGGACAGGGACACCAAGGCCCCCTGGGTAGCCCCTCTCAGAGGTCAGTGTGGCAGGCAGATAGGGATCCCACTGTGTAGTGGGGCCCTTTAGTTATTAACTGGATCTATGTCCGCTCTGCCGGTTAGAGCCACAATGCTACAACCCAACCTGTTCTCCACACAAAGGCCCCGGTAAAGAGACACCACTGCTCCCATTGACTGAACCACTCCGCTGTGTGTCTTCCACTGCCTGCAACCAGCAACCAGCCGCTGTGAACAAATATAGCAAAATGATACCTGAGGTGTAGCGTTCCTTCCTTCTCCCCCTCCCACCATCCTCCTCTCTGAGAAAGAAGGCCGTTACACACCAAACAGCCTCTCTGATCAGCAATTATACACTTTAGAGGTATTTAATACAGCTGAAGGGGGCGAGGCGGCCCCTGGAGACCACCGGCAGTCCATGAATACACCACGGCTCTCTGCAAATGGAAGGGGAGACGTGCCATTTGTACACATTATTCATACATTAAACGCCAGCTCAAGTAAAACAGTTACGACTCAGGCATTACAGCGGTATTTCCACACGTCTGTCTTGTCTGCAGTGTTGTTTATGCTTTTGTACAAAGGATGACAACCCTCGTAAGTTATTCAGCCGTGTGTGTGTGTGTGAGTTAAAACTCTCTCTACACATCTTTTCCCCCTGTAACTATATTTACCACTAAAACAGGTCAGAGTTGGCTCATTTCAGAATCATGATCTGGCAAAGGAGATTACCATCAATTAATATTCCATATTACTGGTCCTCGTTCATATTCACAATATGCAGATCTCCATTTGTCTTTTAAAGTAATGTAGTTTGGCAATCCACCGCTCGTTTCTAATGTATGCTAATGTGAGTAAAAACACGTTGGAATGTCTCAGAGGAATAAAAGCCATATCACAATTCAACACAGGCCACACAAGCCAGTTTGGGGTGTCAAGAAAAGTTCAAAAGGCAGCACCTGTCAGAAACACTTTTTCTCTCTCAATAAGTTCTCACAATGAGCTGAACAAAGTGTGTGGGAGGCCAGAGGGTCTGTTAGTTGGACCAGGACTCATCAGAACAGCCCTGTGTTTATTCAGTTCCACTGAGACATTTACTTCATGTTGGTGTTCCTATCTCTTATTATCGATCCTCGTTGCGTTGTCCAGAAGGACCCTGCGGGTAAGCCTTTCTGCAAGTCAGCAGTTTGTTCCACGGTATATACCATGTGTATCCTGTACACACAGACTAATAAAACTTGAAAAGGATGAATGAAACTCGAATTAAAAACTTCAAACTAAAACTAAAGAAAACGACTAATTATACTTCAAACCAAATCAGGCCAAAAGAGCCGTACCTCGGCCCCCATGCCAGGTCAGGACTGTATAGAACGCAGGTCCTGTACTCTACCCCAATCAATAGTCCAGCCAGGTCTGCCTGACCACCCCTCTGACCCAGAGGACCACTTAACTAGGATCAGCTAATGTATATATATGAGCCTACTGGAAAACAGACACATTTCCTGTTTTGGCACAGTTCTATTTAACGAGAATATAGGATGGAGACATACCGCGTAACAATGTGTTCAGGGTGTCATCTATGAAGAAGAAAAATTGGAGAAAATGAACTGACACCGGAGGCCATTTCCTTTCACATATATTATCACTTAAACCATGATATATTTTCAACACTAGAGCGACTTCAAACATTTCACTGCTTTAGGTAGAGTTAGCCGTACTGTGTAGGAAGCCACAGCCAAAACCCCTAGCAGAGTAGAATAGAAAACTTTATTGTTCATACAGGATGGACATTTTTCTTTGGCATCACCTTACATTAAAATACTTTCTCATGTCATACACATGTATACCAGTCAGTCCATCATACAGTAGTGTATCTCTGAATGTCCCTCTCCATGCTGCTTTTGAACCTCATCCAAACCCATGTTAGCAGCATGCGGCCTTTCCATCTCCTAACAGTAAAGGACAACGGCATGTCAAATCCAGAAACACGTTGTACACTTACAGTAGATGGCAATGGGTGCAGCCTGCCTTCCTGCCTCTCCACCACAGACGGCCGGTGATAGGGTCGGGCACATAGTAATGGCTGGAATGGAATGAAATTGGTATTGCCACATCAAACTCCTTGTGTTATATGCACTATTCCATTCACTTAATTCCAGCTATCCTCCCCTCAGCAGCCTCCTGTGCCTGTTCATGCTAGTGCCACTGTATGCCCCTCAGAGAGGCCCTCTCTCTCACCCAGGAGACCTTGAAGGACAGGCCTCATGATTCCCTCCGCATTGGAAGAGGCAGCGAGAGGAGTTCAGTGACAGGAGACAGTGTCCCCGCATTACGTCAGGCAATAGTGTCACACCTGTCACCCATCAATCTGCTGCCACGGCGCGGAACCAAACACCTCGCTCACTCATATCAATAGCTAACTGCCAAACATGCCCTTAGTGGTGTCACCCCAGCCAAGTGCCTCGGTGTTACACCCCACCCGGCTCCTGTCATGGGGAACGAGAGAGAGGCATCGCCGGTGTATTTACATACGGAAAGGTCACAAATAGCCTCCAGGCGCTGTGCTAATTAGACTGTGCTAAAAAAACTCCAAAGATAAATTAAAAATACAAAAATTGAGTAACATCTAAGCATGTTTAGGTGTTGAAGGTGGAGGAAAAGACAGATGAAAGTGAATGAAAGTAGTACGGGACAGAGAGGATGGTGTTTGGCTTGAGACGTGGGCTATCAAATGCAGGATTGCAGACTGGGAGTTTGGATGGAGAGATAAGCCTCAGCTGGCCGAGTGAAGATCCCGTGACTTTCAGAAGGGTCGCTGTCCGTTTGGCTGAGGTTGGCCTAACTTCAGAGGAGCTTCCCCTGTAACTCTGGTTAGCCCAGTTAGCCTAGCTCTTCCCCTGTAACTCTGGTTAGCCCAGTTAGCCTAGCTCTTCCCCTGTAACTCTGGTTAGCCCAGTTAGCCTAGCTCTTCCCCTGTATAACTCTGGTTAGCTCAGTTAGCCTAGCTCTTCCCCTGTAACTCTGGTTAGCCCATTTAGCCTAGCTCTTCCCCTGTAACTCTAGTTAGCCCAGTTGGCCTAGCTCTTCCCCTGTAACTCTGGTTAGCCCAGTTAGCCTAGCTCTTTCACTGGAGACGTTGACCATATGATGATATTCAGATGACCGGGCCTGTGTGATCGCACTTAGCCAGATAAGCGAATCAACCTTTATAATTCAAAGTGACAAGCTGACAGGGAAAATGAGTGTAAAATGATATACTTATATGAATTTGTGTGTCACATCGCCGTCTGTGCACTTGTTTATCTCCGTGGCCATAGCCGAAGGCTCCTTTCTCCACGGTGCGAGAGCACTTTGTTCCCCCGGCCTTCAGACTGATCCCCCTTCGCCCTGGTGAATTTGCTGATTAATTTTGGATGCTCTCCTTAATTAACACCCCCAAAGGAAGAAGTGTAGATTTCCTAGCCGCGCGTAGCAACCACCCAAAACAAATGAGTCTGAGGGAAGGATGGGAGGGCCCTTAGGGAGACAGACGTGCTGATGTCCGAAATGACATTACAGGAGCAATCTAGAGTTCCCCTACCCGATGTGATGTAGGAGACCTGGACGAAGGCGATGCCTCGGGAGCTCCATAGACCTTTTAATCAGCGGCTGCCTGGAAACTAGCTTCCTATTAGTCTCATTAAATTTGCTTTACCGTTGATGAAGAGCCGGCCTCACAAGATGCCACCCGACGCTTGAAAAATGCTGCACCAGTGCCAGGGAGGGCAGGGCTGGTGGTGGGTGGTGCCGCCGCCGGACCCCGGCCATTAATTGGTGCACTCTTACTTCCAGTGAAATTGGCAGATGATGGACGCGGGCGAAATAAAAATGTGATTTGTTTTAGAAAATCTGAGAGGATTTGGCTAATTGGGGTGAATTGCGCCCATCTCGTCCGTTGACAGCCAAGTGGAAATGCATGAGGAGCTGCAGGCATGCAGCTTGTTGTGCTCTCACCCCTCGCATGACAACTTTTAAGACTCTGACAGGAGGGGGCTGAAATAACAAAAGGCCAACAGAAATAGCCAAAAGCACACAGAGACATGGCACAGAAGTCTATGAAGCCACGCGACCTTGAAAGGCCAAACCAGCGCTGCCTCACAGAGTCCAACTGGGTAAAAACTTGATTGGTCAAACATTATGCACCAAGAAAGTACACCAAACTTAGACCCTAAGAGACAGGTCTCAGCCTCGGCCCCAGTATGGTCACACCTCAGAGATGATATGGTCTAGATCACCATATCAGGAACTGAACAAAGTCAAGCCATGTGAAATGGACTAAACCTGATGACAGGACGCAATCTTGAAAAACATTGTGTCAAACACAATCATTTAGCAACTGCAAAGGACAAAGGTTGCCAAACAGTAGCAGTAATGTCAGCATAAACAAGATCCGGGAAGCTAAAGAATCCATGATGCCCAGATCAATAACATTGTACATGACCCACAGCAGCTGTAAAATGTCAGTTTACAGAACAGTGGCCTGATACAGTGTTCAATTGAGACCATTAAAAGCACATACAATCCTCTAACTTCCTGTCAAACAGACATGCCTGCTTGAGCACGTCGTCTGAACTACTCCACTGGACAACTGTGGACTTTGTGCTCTCGGGGTACAGAAAAAATACACAGGGAGAATTCCTGTTACAAAAGGACAAGAAGTGGTAGTGTAATTGGGATATTTGGGAGCGTCTCGTTTCAGGGCCAGGTGAACTAACGCTGGTGAAATTAAGCCGGTAAGGGTAGAGCCTGGTCTCACTGACTGGCTGGCTGGGGAGCTTGGCCTCCCTCTATCCTCTTTCCCCTTAGTCTCCCCCACCTCTCTACCCTCTCTCTCTCGTTCTCCCCTCTGACTGTGACACAGTAGCAGAGCCCGGCCGGGTCTAGGACTCTCTTTGGGACAGCCCAGCAATGATAGCAGCTTGATCGGAGAGGTATAAGTAACAAATTAGATCAATTAAAGTGTCCAAGAGGGGCACCTGCCCCAGAGTCCTGTTACACTAAACAATCCCCTCATCTTTGTTTCCTCCTGCAGGATTCCATTTGCAACCTCATCACTTCCAAAGGCTCCACAATGGTCCTGTTTGTTCGCTAATGGAGACGGCCAAGGAAACGACTGACCCTTTCCCCCTCGTTACTACCACTACCTCCACACTCGGGAACTAGGGGCAGAGGCAAGTTTGCAGAAACCAATCCCAGCCGCTTCCTCAGCCCCCCCCCCCCGTCTCGATTTTAGCAGGATCTCAACAAGCTTGATTTGTAACAAATTTGTAACTCCAACTATCTTTAATTGCCTGAAAGTGGCTCAAACAAGGAGCTGATTGAGATAAATAATGGTAGCGCTGAGGATATCAGAGCTGGGAGTTAGAGAGCCCTCTGGTCTGTCCTCAGCTCTTATTCACTACATAGTACTGCAGTGTGTTTATCACTACCTCCCAAATGACTGGACAGCAGACCAGAGGAGTTCAGAAGGACCAGATCACAGACTGTCAGGATTGTTTCTCAGACCAGAGGAGTTCAGAAGGACCAGATCACAGACTGTCAGGATTGTTTCTCAGACCAGATCACAGACTGTGTCAGGATTGTTTCTCAGACCAGAGGAGTTCAGAAGGACCAGATCACAGACTGTCAGGATTGTTTCTCAGACCAGAGGAGTTCAGAAGGACCAGATCACAGACTGTCAGGATTTTTTCTCAGACCAGAGGAGTTCAGAAGGACTAGATCACAGACTGTCAGGATTGTTTGTGAGCAGAACAGGCTCTAAGGAATCAATTCAATACAACCAGCACTGCAATGTTCATACTGTTGCATTTCATACACCTTTCCCCTGTGGTCAAATACAATTGATGAATGGTAAAAATAGCAGGTAGATCCCGTCCAGTTATCAGAATAAGACAAGTGTCAGTAGGCAGAAGAACAAAGATAGTGAAGCAGAAGCATTAGTAATGTAATGGGCACAGCAAGACCATACAGTGCAGTATAATCCCATGCCACCACGGTAAACCTGTTTGTGCACACCAGTGTCCATGCATTTCCAATACACCATAAGTCTGCACAGAGTGTTATAGGCATCATATGAATGAACCAAGGTGCACCTCAACATCATGATGAATGAGATGCTTCATATTGTTAATTGGTTATTAGGCTAAAATCCTCACAGGTTGTGTCTATAACCTGGCTATTTATTTGTATTAGGCTTACAACACTTCTCAAAATCAGCCTTTTCAAAAACTGCAGGACCATTTATCAGTCACTCTTCCAGCAGCTATTAAAGTACCTTCTCCAGTGATAAAGCAACTCGGCTTGATGGTTAGAAGCATGATAACTAGGTAGAGGGCTGCAAAAATCACACCAGAGTAGAATGGCCAATTATCAGGAGAGTTAGAGAAGCGACGGTGGCCCCAACTACTGCACCCAGCCAGCCAGGCAGCCAGGCGCCAAGCAGCCAGGCAGCCAGGCAGCCAGGCAGCCAGGCAAGCCAGGCAGCCAGGCAGCCAGGCAGACAGGCAGCCAGGCAGACAGGCAGCCAGGCAGACAGGCAGCCAGGCAGACAGGCAGCCAGGCAGACAGGCAGCGAGTCTGTTTGAATCTGCTTGATGAATGTGATGTGTGCTCCTCATTCTCCCCCCCCCCCCCCACTCCAATTCATCGGGAGTGAGCGCTTAGAGCCGATTGTTTACTATAACCTTGTAATCAACCTGGCTGACAGCACACTATTACCCATGATAACAGGCCTAGCTGCAATTTGGGGACTGAAAGAAAAGCCCACCTCCTAGATGGAGCCCTTCTGATGCTGTACTGACAGAGCGCTGCCCTGTTATCTTTCGCCCTAATTTGTTTTCAAGAACTGTGATTTACATTTCAGTTGGATGACACCTTTTAATGTTGCAGCACAGGGATGAGAAGTGGGCCGGAGCGTCGCCGGGGCTGAATATTATTCCACATCTCCGGCTGCAGTGTTTCAAATGACGGCAGCGGCGTTTCCACCGTCCTCAAGTGGAGAGGATTACAATTAAAAATCAAAAGGCGGCGTGTCCATCAAACGATGGCCCATAACCCTTTGTGTACCACTACATATAATGTGGGCTCAGCCAGTGGAGGGGCTGGCAGATGCTAAACGGTTTCCAGCTAATCATAATGTACTAGTGACTGAGGCCCGCTCTCATTTGAATATTACGCAATGAGTGTTATTTCGGAGAAAAGGGCAGATTGCTAAAGAGCATGCAAATGTAAGTCATTTGGCCAGCAGGTAAAAGAAAATCCATGCCCACCACTATGAAAACAATAGAGGGGAGGCTTATTGCTAAGTTCAATTATCCTCTGCGGCGGTCCCTTGAAGTAGGGTGGCAGGTTATAGGAGCATCTCCCTTCCATTTGGTGCACCCCTTCGTGTTGTTACCATAGATTTCAGTTGGTGAACAGGTTTTCTACACAGGTGTGTATTGAAGCATAACGGTCTGTTTTATTCAGAATTCCAGTTTGGAATCACAACAACATTACCGTTGAACCAGCGAGGGAAACTTGCACGGAGAAGAGATATTGTTACACTGCCTACAGTAATAGGCCGTAGTACACAAATAACACACAGTCGCCACAACTACTTCTTTACAGTGAGACATCAAGAGAGAGAGCGCGAGAGAGAGTGGAAGAGTGTGTGTGTGTTCTAAATATGTTGTAAATAAATCATTTATTTAATGTGTTTCTAAGGTATTAGATTCATATCATTGATGTGCAGCACATTTATCTTGAACGGCAAGGTAAGTGGATTTTTGTTGTAACTTCTTGTCATACATCATTGATTTATTTAAATTCAATAGCATTTGAACATACACAATGTAGGCTATATAAAGTAGTGTAACCTTCTACAGTGTTGACATGATAGCCGCCTTCATAGATCCTTAACGTGTCTTAATCATGTGCTCTTTCTTGCTATGCAATTTAGATTGTGGCATTTTACATAATCCATTGTTTATTCATTTTGTTTCAATCGTCAATGAAATTATGTAAAACAACCTCTCAAAGCATGCAGAGTGTAGTAAAATGCAGACTTCATGTTATTCAAATACCTTCAGTTACTCGAAGGCAAAGGATTCTCATTTAAATAAGAATTGCACTTAAATGTCACATGGGTTTATCTAAAATTATGAGATTATGTATTTATTTCATTAGACTGGATTCTAATGCATGTTTGGGGAAAGTAAAATGAGGAAATGTGCTCCTAGCAAAATTCAAAGACTAATGAAAATTTTAATTGTAATCGTTTTTTATTTTATTATTATTCTCCATTAGACAGACATTGCACCTGAAGATTTGGTACTTGAATAGAAACAGCCTATGAGACCGCAAGTTACAATGTACTTTTATTCAAGTGATTATATCAAACTATTAGCCGCAGTCAAAAACCTAAGGGTCCTTCAACGGTCTCCCAGATAATACAATCTCTACAATACCTCTTGATAACAAGTCATCATTATATTCCCTAATGAATTAGCTTGTAAGAAGATAATGCAACAACCGCTATTCGGGACGGAGTCATCGAGATATCACGCCTCGTGTGCCGTGCTGGGAGCAGGAAAGAGGAGAAGAGCCTCTTGTAGGTTGTGTTATTCCGGGGCAAACCGTGGCGACTGCAAGGAGAGGGGAGAACAATTCGTCTACCTCATCAGTCGCCTTTGTGGGAAGACAGCATTCGTGCAAATCAGCATTGCAAGGAGGTGCGAAAAGAAGTTGTTCAAACGCAATCAATGTGATATGTCTACCTGTCGAGACAGTCGAGTGTTTAGTTAGTTCAGCTTCTCACACACACACTGGGCAGCAAAGTGAATATGGCCATTAGCAGTTAACTCACTTGACCATCTTTTAATAACATTGCAAGTGTTTATATTGAACACGATCTGACACAACAGAAGAACTGTCTGTCACTTCCTGTATCAATAACGTTTGTACGTCAATAATGGAAAGGCCAATCACAAAACAGATCATTAGTTCC
The DNA here is from genome assembly GCF_021184085.1 of Oncorhynchus gorbuscha. NCBI lineage: Eukaryota > Metazoa > Chordata > Actinopteri > Salmoniformes > Salmonidae > Oncorhynchus > Oncorhynchus gorbuscha. Next base: position 63,894,222 of record NC_060195.1, read on the forward strand.
CAGGTAAATAGTAGTCTACAAAACACCTGTTTCCATACGCTCACAGAGCCCAGTAATGATGCACATACAATAATCTTACTGCAACATAAAGCAGAGCATGTTTATTAAAATGCTTTGTAAAAAGAAAAGCATAAACTGAGTCAAATAAAACCAGCAACAATAGATTCCGTTCTAATTTATATAGTCCTATGTTACAATATAATTAGATTGGTTATCGTCCCAGATGTTAGCCTCCTCCTCCCCAGCAGTTTGGTCCATATGTGTCTGCATTATGGAGATTAACAGAAGCATGTGCGTGTTGATGCTAAACAAGCATATGGGCACTTTACAAAAGGTTACCCCGAATAAATTGGATTGAATGACAATCTGTTTGGGAGATGTGATCTAGGACCTACTGTGGGATCTCACTGTAAGGATGATACAAGAAATAGTTAGGTGTTCCAACGTTATGATCACACAGGCTTGGATCCGTATCACAAGGGGCACCGCCAATCGAGTTGTTGAGTTATTTCCTGCAGTCAGCCACTCACTAAAAGTAATTGTGTGGTTGCACTCTCAAACAACATAAACAAGTAGCAATTCTAATCTGGAGAGAGAGAGAGAGGGAGACTTTGGTATGTGATTTGTCCTCCATCTTTCCTTCGTGATGACCGGGAGAGATGTAAAGCTGATCAGCGACTCATTTCAATGGACTTGATCATTTCGCTGAACTCCAGGGGTTTCTTATCAGTAGAACTAGGATAGATTGATGTATGCTGCTACAGCCCTGCCTCACTCCCCTTCTCTTCATCTCCACAATGTGCTATACCATCAGCCACTGTATATTGTTTATCTAAGCAGATCGTTGTGGATGTTCTTTTTTTATTGGCTAGTCAGATCATTGGCTATAGTTCAGTCTTTCTGGTTGATCCTTTGAAAATCTAACTTTTGTAAAGATTATGTTTACGTTTTATAGAGTGCATGTAGGATTCTCAGCATGTCTCGAAAGGATATTATTACGTGGCTTTTGTATGAGTCTCAGATAGAAGGAATGGGATTCTTAACTACAAGAGAGCAAGTGTTTTGATGAGTAGCTATTTGCTTCGCTTCATAAATATATTATAATGCCAAAAGAATAGATTTGAACACTACAATATTGGTAGACATGATATACCTCTGTTGTATAGATAGGCCTTTGCTCTGTCACTTGCACTCAGATAACGTTGATTATAATTTTTCCCCGTGTCTTATAGTGACATCTAGCGGCCAAATAGTGAACTTCCTTCAAAATGTCCAATCAGACGTTGCACCTCTACTTTGTATATTTTAGCATTAGTAGAAATGATGACAAAGTGAGGAAATGGCCAACATCATTATTATTATTATTATTTATTTCCTCCAGAAGAGGAATATGACACTTTTGACCCGTTCATCACCCTCATATTATCTTCTGGGGTCATGTGGACATATGGATGGACGTACTGCATGGATCTGTACATGGTCCTGGTGTCCCTAACCCTAGCCTCTGCCCCTCTTCATCATCTTTAACCACCATCTCACACACACACACATCTACCTCCAGCACTGATAACACTCCCTCTCTGATCCGCCTGTGTTTGCTCTCAACCAGAAGTTACCTTGATCATGATGCCCAGGGTTTTCAGTTGATTAGAAACAACAGCAGCTGACGATGTTGTAATAATTCACCCAAACAAAGCGGCAGCCTGATTCAAGAGGGTCTGTGATAGGGGGGATAGGACGTGGCTGATGTCGCCGCTGCGTGGAGTTCTGAAGTGGGGCTAATTGAGCCTTTGTGGGCCAGATAGGGAGGAGGGGGAGGTTCAAAGACAACGTTGGAGCAACAACATTGTGTTTCATTAGGAGGACGTGGGGGAGCTTTGATGTGAAGCCACTCGTGCAGCACCTGTAGCTTTGATAGTGGGGGTCACAGAGTAGGGTCGAGAGGGCTCCACGGACCACGGTGCAGTACAGCCTGATGGGATAGCAGGGAGGGATTAGGCCCAAGAACAAGCTACTGGACAGGCCTGAAGGGGGAAAATCCATATTCATCTCTCCCTTCTTCATCTCTAATGAACATTCGTTTTTGATTCCGGTTAATTCTGTGCCAATGTAATTGTTTCATTGGCCGTTGGTCCATCCTAGCAGTTGTACTTGTAATGTCAGATAACTGGCAAATGCGCCCTCCAATTTGGTGGTGGTTCTTGAGGACATGATAACTCTTTCCTCATGGTATTACAGGTGACGTGGTCAGTGATGAACTGAGGTTGAGGGATCCGTAAGGCACTTTTAACTGGAGATGAAGCACTGCTTAGATAAATGTCTTCACCTTAACAAGGTTCTCTTTTCTCTAAGACTGACACTTCTTCTTAGTGTAAATAACCAGTGACATTTACTCAAACCAGCCCTTTGGTTTTGTCTTTACCATCGATGGTCCCTAACTCACCCTGTCTCTGGCCTTTCACTGGTTACGCTTTTGTTCTGCAACATAAAAGGAGAGAAGAAGGGAGAGGAGCTACATGGGGGGAGGAGGGACATTTTGAATGAACCGCTGATCAATGTTATGCCCCATCTAGCAGTGAGATTGTGGGGAAGACGGATGCTTCATGGATCTGCAGAGCAGGTCATTGTGGTGTCAGAAGCAAACAACCCTGAACTACATGGGCAGTTTATGGTCTCTTTCTTTCAATTCAAGTTCTGTCCAGTTTCCCGTCCAACTGTTACAGTCTGAATCTACTGTCTAATGACAACGACCTCATGCAGACTTCTATCTGGCCTGGGGCCGGTTCAACCTCATGCTGTTCTATCTGGCCTGGGGCCGGTTCAACCTCATGCTGTTCTATCTGGCCTGGGGCCGGTTCAACCTCATGCTGTTCTATCTGGCCTGGGGCCGGTTCAACCTCATGCTGTTCTATCTGGCCTGGGGCCGGCTCAACCTCATACTGTTCTATCTGGCCTGGGGCCGGTTCAACCTCATACTGTTCTATCTGGCCTGGGGCCGGTTCAACCTCATGCTGTTCTATCTGGCCTGGGGCCTGTTCAGCCTCATACTGTTCTATTTGGCCTGAGGCCGGTTATACATCATACTGTTCTATCTGGCCTGGGGCCGGTTCAACCTCATACTGTTCTATCTGGCCTGGGGCCGTTTCAACCTCATGCTGTTCTATCTGGGCTGGGACTGGTTCTACCTCATACTGTTCTGTCTGGCCTGGGGCCGTTTCAACCTCATGCTGTTCTATCTGACCTGGGGCCGTTTCAACCTCATGCTGTTCTATCTGGCCTGGGGCCGGTTCAAACTCATACGGTTCTATCTGGCCTGGGGCCGTTTCAACCTCATGCTGTTCTATCTGGCCCGGGGCTGGTTCTACCTCATACTGTTCTGTTAGTCTGGGCTGGGGCTGGTTATACATCATACTGTTCTGTTAGTCTGGGCTGGGGCCGGTTCTACCTCATGCTGTTCTATCTGGGCTGGGTCCTGTTCTACCACATGCTGTTCTATTATTCTGTGTTGGTGCTGGTTCTACCTCATAGGCCTCTGGTAGTCTGGGCTGGGGCTGGCTCTACCTCATACTGTTCTGTTAGTCTGGGCTGGGGCTGGGGCTGGTCCTACCTCATACTGTTCTGTTAGTCTGGGCGGGGGCTGGTTCTACCTCATGCTGTTCTATCTGGGCTAAGGCCGGTTCTACCTCATGCTGTTCTGTTAGTCTGGTCTGGGGCAGGTTCTACCTCATACTGTTCTGTTAGTCTGGGCTGGGGCTGGTTATACATCATACTGTTCTGTTAGTCTGGGCTGGGGCTGGTTCTACCTCATGCTGTTCTTTAGTTTGGGCTGTAGCTTGTTCTACCTCATGCTGTTCTGTTAGTCTGGGTTGGGGCAGGTTCTACCTCATGCTGTTCTGTTAGTCTGTGCTGGGGCTGGTTCTACCTCATACTGTTCTGTTAGTCTGGGCTGGGGCTGGCTCTACCTCATACTGTTCTGTTAGTCTGGGCTGGGGCTGGTTCTACCTCATGGTGTTCTGTTAGTCTGGGCTGGGGCTGGTTCTACCTCATACTGTTCTGTTGTTTCTATCTCATGGTGTTCTGGTCTGGCTGGGGCTTGTTCTACCTCATACTGTTCTGTTAGTCTGTGCTGGGGCTGGTTCTATACTGTTCTGTTAGTCTGTGCTGGGGCTGGTTCTACCTCATGCTGTTCTGTTAGTCTGGGCTGGGGCTGGTTCTACATCATGCTGTTCTGTTATCTGGGCTGGGGCTGGTTCATACCTCATACTGTTCTGTTAGTCTGGCCTGGGGCTGGTTCAACCTCATGCTGTTCTATCTGGCCTGGTTATACATCATACTGTTCTGTTAGTCTGGCCTGGGGCTGGTTCAACCTCATGCTGTTCTGTTAGTCTGGCCTGGGGCTTCAACCTCATACTGTTCTATCTGGCCTGGGGCATCAACCTCATGCTGTTCTATCTGGCCTGGGCCGGTTCAACCTCATACTGTTCTGTTAGTCTGGGCTGGGGCTGGTTCACCTCATACTGTTCTATCTGGCCTGGGGCCGGTTCAACCTCATACTGTTCTATCTGGCCTGGGGCTGGCTGTTCTATCTGGGGCTGGCCTGGGGCTGGTTCTACCTCATTCTGTTCTGTTATCTGGCCTGGGGCTGTTCTGTTGTTCTATCTGGCTGGGTCATACTGTTCTATTTGGGCATCATACTGTTCTGTTGGCTGGGGCTGGTTCAACCTCATACTGTTCTATCTGGGCTGGGGCCGGTTCATCATACTGTTCTGTTAGTCTGGGCTGGGGCTGGTTCAATATGCTGTTCTACTGTTCTGTTAGTTCTGTCTGCTGGGGCTGGGGCCGTTTCAACCTCATGCTGTTCTATCTGGCTGGGGCTGGTTCAAACTCATACGGTTCTATCTGGCCTGGGGCCGTTTCAACCTCATGCTGTTCTGGCCTGGGCTGGTTCTACCTCATACTGTTCTGTTAGTCTGGGCTGGGGCTGGTTATACATTATACTGTTCTGTTAGTCTGTGCTGGGGCTGGTTATACATCATACTGTTCTATTATTCTGTGTTGGTGCTGGTTCTACCTCATAGTCCTCTGGTAGTCTGGGCTGGGGCTGGCTCTACCTCATACTGTTCTGTTAGTCTGGGCTGGGGCTGGTTCTACCTCATACTGTTCTGTTAGTCTGGGCTGGGGCTGGTTCTACCTCATGCTGTTCTATCTGGGCTGGGGCCGGTTCTACCTCATGCTGTTCTGTTAGTCTGGTCTGGGGCAGGTTCTACCTCATACTGTTCTGTTAGTCTGGGCTGGGGCTGGTTATACCTCATGCTGTTCTGTTAGTCTGGGCTGGGGCTGGTTCTACCTCATACTGTTCTGTTAGTCTGGGCTGGGGCTGGTTCTACCTTATACTGTTCTGTCTGGGTTGGTCTGGGTTCTGGGGTTGGTGCTGGTTCTACCTCATAGTCCTCTAGTCTGGGCTGGGGCTGGTTCTACCTCATACTGTTCTGTTATTCTGGGCTGGGCTGGTTATACATCATACTGTTCTGTTAGTCTGGGCTTGGGCTGGTTTTACCTCATGCTGTTTTATCTGGGCTGGGGCTTGTTCTACCTCATGGTGTTCTGTTAGTTTGGGCTGGGGTTGGTATTACCACATACTGTTCTGTTAGTCTGGGCTGGTTCTATCTCATGCTGTCCTATGAGTCTGGGCTGGGGCTTGTTCTACCTATTACTGTTCTGTTAGTCTGTGCTGGGGCTGGTTCTATCTCATGCTGTATTATCTGGGCTGGGGCCAGTTCTACCTCATGCTGTTCTGTAAGTCTGGGCTTGGAATGGTTCTACCTTATACTGTTCTGTTAGTCTGGGCTGGGGCTGGTTCTACGTTATACTGGTTCTACTACCTCATACTGTTCTGTTAGTCTGGGCTGGGGCTGGTTCTACCTCATACTGTTCTGTTAGTCTGGGCTGGGGCTGGTTTTACCTCATACTGTTCTGTTAGTCTGGGCTGGGCTGGTTCTACCTCATACTGTTCTGTTAGTCTGTTAGTCTGGGCTGGTTCTACCTCATGCTGTTCTGTTAGTCTGGGCTGGGGCTGGTTCTACCTCATGCTGTTCTATCTGGGCTTTCAGTTCTACTCATGCTGTTCTGTAACTCTGGGCTTGGAATGGTTCTACCTCATACTGTTCTGTTAGTCTGGGCTGGGGCTGGTTCTACCTCATACTGTTCTGTTAGTCTGGCTGGGGCTGGTTCTACCTACATCTTGGCTGTTCTGTTAGTCTGGGCTGGGCTGGTTCTACCTCATGCTGTTCTGTTAGTCTGGGCTGGGGCTGGTTCTACCTCATACTGTTCTGTTAGTCTGGCTGGGGCTGGTTCTACCTCATACTGTTCTGTTAGTCTGGGCTGTGGCTGGTTCTACCTCATACTTTTCCTTTAGTTTGGGCTGTAGCTGGTTCTACCTCATGCTGTTCTGTTAGTCTGGGCTGGGACTGGTTCTACCTCATACTGTTCTGTTAGTCTGGGCTGGGGCTGGTTCTACCTCATGCTGTTCTGTTAGTCTGGGCTGGGCTGGTTCTACCTCATGCTGTTCTGTTAGTCTGGGCTGGGGCTGGTTCTACATCATACTGTTCTGTTAGTCTGGGCTGGGGCTGGTTCTACCTCATACTGTTCTGTTAGTCTGGGCTGGGGCTGGTTCTACCTCATACTTTTCTTTAGTTTGGGCTGGGGCTGGTTCTACCTCATGCTGTTCTGTTAGTCTGGGCTGGGGCGGGTTCTACATAATGCTGTTCTGTTAGTCTGGGCTGTGGCTGGTTCTACCTCATACTGTTCTGTTAGTCTGGGCTGGGCTGGTTCTACCTCATACTGTTCTGTTAGTCTGGGCTGGGGCTGGTTCTACCTCATACTGTTCTGTTAGTCTGGCTGGGGCTGGTTCTACCTCATACTGTTCTGTTAGTCTGGGCTGGGGCTGGTTCTACCTTATTTTCTGTTAGTTTGGGCTGTAGCTGGTTCTACCTCATACTGTTCTGTTAGTCTGGGCTGGGGCTGGTTCTACCTCATACTGTTCTGTTAATTTGGGCTGTAGCTGGTTCTACCTCTGCTGTTCTGTTAGTCTGGGCTGGGGCTGGTTCTACATAATGGTTCTGTTAGTCTGGGCTGGGGCTGGTTCTACCTCATACTGTTCTGTTAGTCTGGGCTGGGCTGGTTCTACCTCATGCTGTTCTGTTAGTCTGGGCTGGGGCTGGTTCTACATAATGCTGTTCTGATATTCTGGGCTGGGCTGGTTCTACCTCATACTGTTCTGTTAGTCTGGGCTGGGGCTGGTTCTACCTCATGCTGTTCTGTTAGTCTGGGCTGGGGCTGGTTCTACCTCATACTGTTCTGTTAGTCTGGGGGTCTGGTTCTACCTCATACTGTTCTGTTAGTCTGGGCTGTGGCTGGTTCTACCTCATTCTTTTCATTTAGTTTGGGCTGTAGCTGGTTCTACCTCATACTGTTCTGTTAGTCTGGGCTGTGGCTGTTCTACCTCATACTTTTCCTTTAGTTTGGGCTGGTTCTACCTCATGCTGTTCTGTTAGTCTGGTCTGGGGCAGGTTCTACCTCATACTGTTCTGTTAGTCTTGGCTGGGGCTGGTTATACATCATACTGTTCTGTTAGTCTGGGCTGGGGCTGGTTATACATCATACTGTTCTGTTAGTCTGGGCTGGGGCTGGTTCTACCTCATACTGTTCTGTTAGTCTGGGCTGGGGCTGGTTATACATCATACTGTTCTGTTAGTCTGGGCTGGGGCTGGTTCTACCTCATGCTGTTCTGTTTGGGCTGTAGCTCTGCTGTTCTATCTGGGCTGGGTCTGGTTCTACCACATGCTGTTCTATTATTCTGTGTTGGTGCTGGTTCTACCTCATGCTGTTCTGTTAGTCTGTGCTGGGGCTGGTTCTACCTCATGCTGTTCTGTTAGTCTGGGATGGGGCTGGTTCTACCTCATACTGTTCTGTTAGTCTGGGCTGGGGCAGGTTCTACCTCATGCTGTTCTGTTAGTCTGGGATGGGGCCAGTTATACCTCATACTGTTCTGTTAGTCTGGGCTGGGGCTGGTTCTACATTATACTGTTCTGTTAGTCTGGGCTGGGGCTGGTCTGTTCTGTTAGTCTGGGCTGGGGCTGGTTCTGTTAGTCTAGGCTGGGGCTGGTTCTCATACTGTTCTGTTAGTCTGTGCTGGGGCTGGTTATACATCATACTGTTCTGTTAGTCTGGGCTGGGGCTGGTTCTACCTCATGCTGTTCTGTTAGTCTGGGCTGGGGCTGGTTATACATCATACTGTTCTGTTAGTCTGAGCTGGGGCCTGTTCTACCTCATGCTGTTCCTAGTCTGGGCTGTAGCTTGTTCTACCTCTGCTGTTCTATCTGGGCTGGGTCTGGTTCTACCATCATACTGTTCTATTATTCTGTGTTGGTGCTGGTTCTACCTCATAGTGTTCTGGTAGTCTGGGCTGGGGCTGGCTTATCTCATACTGTTCTGTTAGTCTGGGCTGGGGCTGGTTCTACCTCATACTGTTCTGTTAGTCTGGGCTGGGGCTGGTTCTACCTCATGCTGTTCTGTTAGTCTGGGCTGGGGCTGGTTCTACCTCATGCTGTTCTGTTAGTCTGGTCTGGGGCTGGTTCTACCTCATACTGTTCTGTTAGTCTGGGCTGGGGCTGGTTATACATCTCATACTGTTCTGTTAGTCTGGGCTGGGGCTGGTTCTACCTCATGCTGTTCTGTTAGTCTGGGCTGGGGCTGGTTCTACATCATACTGTTCTGTTAGTCTGGGCTGGGGCTGGTTATACCTCATACTGTTCTGTTAGTCTGGGCTGGGGCTGGTTCTACCTCATACTGTTCTGTTAGTCTGGGCTGGGGCTGGTTATACATCATACTGTTCTGTTCTTCTGGGCTGGGGCTGGTTCTACATCATACTGTTCTGTTAGTCTGGGCTGGGGCTGGTTCTACCTCATACTGTTCTGTTAGTCTGGGCTGGGGCTGGTTCTACCTCATACTGTTCTGTTAGTCTGGGCTGGGGCTGGTTATACATCATACTGTTCTGTTAGTCTGGGCTGGGGCTGGTTCTACCTCATGCTGTTCTGTTAGTCTGGGCTGGGGCTGGTTATACATCATACTGTTCTGTTAGTCTGGCTGGGCCTGTTCTACCTCATGCTGTTCTCTAGTCTGGGCTGTAGCTTGTTCTACTCATGCTGTTCTATCTGGGCTGGGTCCGGTTCTACCACATGCTTTCTACCTGGTTCTACTGTTCTGTTAGTCTGGGCTGGGGTTGGTTATCTCATACTGTTCTGTTAGTCTGGGCTGGGGCTGGTTCTACCTCATACTGTTCTGTTAGTCTGGGCTGGGGCTGGTTCTACCTCATGCTGTTCTGTTAGTCTGGGCTGGGGCTGGTTCTACCTCATACTGTTCTGTTAGTCTGGGCTGGGGCTGGTTCTACATCATACTGTTCTGTTAGTCTGGGCTGGGGCTGGTTCTACATCATACTGTTCTGTTAGTCTGGGCTGGGGCTGGTTCTACCATCATACTGTTCTGTTAGTCTTTGGGCTGGGTTAGTCTGGTTCTACCTCATACTGTTCTGTTAGTCTGGGCTGGGGCTGGTTATACATCATACTGTTCTGTTAGTCTGGGCTGGGGCTGGTTCTACCTCACTGTTCTGTTAGTCTGGGCTGGGGCTGGTTCTACCTCATGCTGTTCGTTAGTCTGGGCTGGGGCTGGTTATACATCATAGTCTGGGCTGGGCTGGGGCTGGTTCTACCTCATACTGTTCTGTTAGTCTGGGCTGGGGCTGGTTCTACCTCATACTGTTCTGTTAGTCTGGGCTGGGGCTGGTTCTACCTCATACTGTTCTGTTAGTCTGGGCTGGGGCTGGTTCTACCTCATACTGTTCTGTTAGTCTGGGCTGGGCTGGTTCTCATACTGTTCTGTTAGTCCTCATACTGTTCTGTTAGTCTGGGCTGGGGCTGGTTCTACCTCATATGTTCTGTCTGGGCTGGGGCTTAGTTCTGTTAGTCTGGGCTGGGGCTGGTTCTACCTCATACTGTTCTGTTAGTCTAGGCTGGGGCTGGTTCTACCTCATACTGTTCTGTTAGTCTGGGCTGGGGCTGGTTCTACCTCATACTGTTCTGTTAGTCTGGGCTGGGGCTGGTTCTACCTCATACTGTTCTGTTAGTCTAGGCTGGGGCTGGTTCTACCTCATACTGTTCTGTTAGTCTGGGCTGGGGCTGGTTCTACCTCATACTGTTCTGTTAGTCTGGGCTTGGTTCTGTTAGTCTGGGCTGGGGCTGGTTCTACCTCATACTGTTCTGTTAGTCTGGGCTGGGGCTGGTTCTACCTCATACTGTTTGTTAGTCTGGGCTGGGGCTGGTTCTACCTCATGCTGTTCTGTTAGTCTGGGCTGGGGCTGGTTCTACCTCATACTGTTCTGTTAGTCTGGGCTGGGGCTGGTTCTACCTCATACTGTTCTGTTAGTCTGGGCTGGGCTGGTTCTACCTCATAGTCTGGGCTGTTCTGTTAGTCTGGCTGGGGCTGGTTCTACCTCATACTGTTCTGTTAGTCTGGGCTGTGGCTGGGGGCTGGTGGTTCTACCTCATGCTGTTCTGTTAGTCTGGGCTGGGGCTGGTTCTACCTCATGCTGTTCTGTTAGTCTGGGCTGGGTTCTGTTAGTCTGGGCTGGGCTGGTTAGACTACCTCATGCTGTTCTGTTAGTCTGGGCTGGGGCTGGTTCTACCTCATACTGTTCTGTTAGTCTGGGCTGGGGCTGGTTCTAGTTTGGGCCTCTATATGCTGTTCTGTCTGGGCTGGGGCTGGTTCTACATCATGCTGTTCTGATATTCTGGGCTGGGGATGGTTCTACCTCATACTGTTCTGTTAGTCTGGGCTGGGGCTGGTTCTACCTCATACTGTTCTGTTAGTCTGGGCTGGGGTCTGGGATGGGGCCAGTTCTACCTCATACTGTTCTGTTAGTCTGGGCTGGGGCTGGTTCTACCTCATGCTGTTCTGTTAGTCTGGGCTGGGGCTGGTTCTACCTCATACTGTTCTGTTAGTCTGGGCTGGGGCTGGTTCTACCTCATGCTGTTCTGTTAGTCTGGGCTGGGGCTGGTTCTACCTCATACTGTTCTGTTAGTCTGGGCTGGGGCTGGTTCTACCTCATGCTGTTCTGTTAGTCTGGGCTGGGGCTGGTTCTACCTATACTGTTCTGTTAGTCTGGGCTGGGGCTGGTTCTACCTCATACTGTTCTGTTAGTCTGGGCTGGGCTGGTTCTACCTCATACTGTTCTGTTAGTCTGGGCTGGGCTGGTTCTACCTCATGCTGTTCTGTTAGTCTGGGCTGGGGCTGGTTCTACCTCATACTGTTCTGTTCTGGGCTGGGGCTGGTTCTATATTCTGGGTTCTGTTAGTCTGGGCTGGTTCTACTGTTCTGTTAGTCTGGGCTGGGCTGGTTCTACATACTGTTCTGTTAGTCTGGGCTGGGCTGGTTCTACTGGGCTCATGCTGTTCTGTTAGTCTGGGCTGGGGCTGGTTCTACCTCATACTGTTCTGTTAGTCTGGCTGGGGCTGGTTCTACCTCATACTGTTCTGTTAGTCTGGGCTGGGGCTGGTTCTACCTCATACTTTTCCTTTAGTTTGGGCTGTAGCTGGTTCTACCTCATGCTGTTCTGTTAGTCTGGGCTGGGGCTGGTTCTACATAATGCTGTTCTGATATTCTGGGCTGGGCTGGTTCTACCTCATACTGTTCTGTTAGTCTGGGCTGGGCTGGTTCTACCTCATGCTGTTCTGTTAGTCTGGGCTGGGGCTGGTTCTACCTCATACTGTTCTGTTAGTCTAGGCTGGGGCTGGTTCTACCTCATACTGTTCTGTTAGTCTGGGCTGGGGCTGGTTCTACCTCATACTTTTCCTTTAGTTTGGGCTGTAGCTGGTTCTACTGCTGTTCTGTTAGTCTGGGCTGGGGCTGGTTCTACATAATGCTGTTCTGATATTCTGGGCTGTGGCTGGTTCTACCTCATACTGTTCTGTTAGTCTGGGCTGGGCTGGTTATACATCATACTGTTCTGTTAGTCTGGGCTGGGGCTGGTTCTACCTCATACTGTTCTGTTAGTCTAGGCTGGGGCTGGTTCTACCTCATACTGTTTCTGTTAGTCTGGGCTGGGGCTGGTTCTACATCATGCTGTTCTGTTACTGGGCTGGGCTGGTTCTGTTCTGTTAGTCTGGGCTGGGGCTGGTTCTACCTCATACTGTTCTGTTAGTCTGGGCTGGGGCTGGTTCTACCTCATACTGTTCTGTTAGTCTGGGCTGGGGCTGGTTCTACCTCATACTGTTCTGTTAGTTTGGGCTGGGCTGGTTCTACCTCATGCTGTTCTGTTAGTCTGGGCTGGGGCTGTTCTACCTCATACTGTTCTGTTAGTCTGGGCTGGGGCTGGTTCTACCTCATGCTGTTGGTTCTGTTCTGTTAGTCTGGGCTGTGGCTGGTTCTACCTCATGCTGTTCCTTTAGTTTGGGCTGGGGCTGGTTATACCTCATACTGTTCTGTTAGTCTGGGCTGGGGCTGGTTATACCTGTTCTGTTCTGGGCTGTTCTGTTAGTCTGTTAGTCTGGGCTGGGCTGGTTCTATCTCATGCTGTTCTGTTAGTTATCTGGTTCCTTAGTCTGGGCTGGGGCCAGTTCTACCTCATGCTGTTCTGTAAGTCTGGGCTTGGAATGGTTCTACCTTATCTGTGTTGGTGCTGGTTCTGTTAGTTTTGGCTGGGGCTGGTTCTACGTCATACTGTTCTGTTAGTCTTGGCTGGGGCTGGTTCTACCTCATACTGTTCTGTTAGTCTGGGCTGGGGCTGGTTCTACCTCATACTGTTCTGTTAGTCTGGGCTGGGGCTGGTTCTACCTCATACTGTTCTGTTACTCTGGGCTAGTGCTGGTTTTACCTCATGCTGTTCCGTTAGTCTGGGCTGGGACAGGTTCTACCTCATACTGTTCTGTTAGTCTGGGCTGGGCTGGTTCTACCTCATGCTGTACTGTTAGTCTGTGCTGGGGCTGCTTCTACCTCATACTGTTCTATCTGGGCTGGGTTCAGTTCTACCTCATGCTGTTCTGTAACTCTGGGCTTGGAATGGTTCTACCTTATACTGTTCTGTTAGTCTTGGCTGGGGCTGGTTCTACCTCATACTGTTCTCTTAGTCTTGGCTGGGCTGGTTGTACCTCATGCTGTTCTGTTAGTCTGGGCTGGGCTGGTTCTACCTCATGCTGTTCTGTTAGTCTGGGCTGGGGCTGGTTCTACCTCATACTGTTCTGTTAGTCTAGGCTGGGGCTGGTTCTACCTCATACTGTTCTGTTAGTCTGGGCTGTGGCTGGTTCTACCTCATACTTTTCCTTTAGTTTGGGCTGTAGCTGGTTCTACCTCATGCTGTTCTGTTAGTCTGGGCTGGGACTGGTTCTACCTCATACTGTTCTGTTAGTCTGGGCTGGGCTGGTTCTACCTCATGCTGTTCTTTTAGTCTGGGCTGGGCTGGTTATACCTCATGCTGTTCTGTTAGTCTGGGCTGGGGCTGGTTCTACCTCATACTGTTCTGTTATTCTAGGCTGGGGCTGGTTCTACCTCATACTGTTCTGTTAGTCTGGGCTGGGGCTGGTTCTACCTCATACTTTTCCTTTAGTTTGGGCTGTAGCTGGTTCTACCTCATGCTGTTCTGTTAGTCTGGGCTGGGGCGGGTTCTACATAATGCTGTTCTGATATTCTGGGCTGTGGCTGGTTCTACCTCATACTGTTCTGTTAGTCTGGGCTGGGCTGGTTCTACCTCATGCTGTTCTGTTAGTCTGGGCTGGGGCTGTTTCTACCTCATACTGTTCTGTTAGTCTAGGCTGGGGCTGGTTCTACCTCATACTGTTCTGTTAGTCTGGGCTGTGGCTGGTTCTACCTCATACTTTTCCTTTAGTTTGGGCTGTAGCTGGTTCTACCTCATGCTGTTCTGTTAGTCTGGGCTGGGCTGGTTCTACCTCATGCTGTTCTGTTAGTCTGGGCTGGGGCTGGTTCTACCTCATACTGTTCTGTTAGTCTAGGCTGGGTCTGGTTCTACCTCATACTGTTCTGTTAGTCTGGGCTGTGGCTGGTTCTACCTCATTCTTTTCATTTAGTTTGGGCTGTAGCTGGTTCTACCTCATACTGTTCTGTTAGTCTGGGCTGTGGCTCGTTCTACCTCATACTTTTCCTTTAGTTTGGGCTGTAGCTGGTTCTACCTCATGCTGTTCTTTTAGTCTGGGCTGGGGCGGTTCTACATAATGCTGTTCTGATATTCTTGGCTGGGGCTGGTTATACATCATACTGTTCTGTTAGTCTGGGCTGGGGCTGGTTATACATCGTACTGTTCTGTTAGTCTGGGCTGGGGCTGGTTCTACCTCATGCTGTTCTGTTAGTCTGGGCTGGGGCTGGTTATACATCATACTGTTCTGTTAGTCTGGGCTGGGGCCGGTTCTACCTCATGCTGTTCCTCTAGTTTGGGCTGTAGCTTGTTCTACCTCATGCTGTTCTATCTGGGCTGGGTCCGGTTCTACCACATGCTGTTCTATTATTCTGTGTTGGTGCTGGTTCTACCTCATGCTGTTCTGTTAGTCTGTGCTGGGGCCAGTTCTACCTCATGCTGTTCTGTTAGTCTGGGATGGGGCTGGTTCTACCTCATACTGCCCTGTCAGTCTGGGCTGGGGTTGGTACTACCTCATGCTGTTCTATCTGGGATGGGGCCAGTTCTACCTCATACTGTTCTGTTACTCTGGGCTAGTGCTGGTTTTACCTCATGCTGTTCTGTTAGTCTGGTTTTCTACCTCATACTGTTCTGTTAGTCTGGGCTGGGGCTGGTTATACATCATACTGTTCTGTTAGTCTGGGCGGGGGCCGGTTCTACCTCATGCTGTTCTGTTAGTCTGGGCTGGGGCTGGTTATACATCATACTGTTCTGTTAGTCTGGGCTGGGCCTGTTCTACCTCATGCTGTTCCTCTAGTTTGGGCTGTAGCTTGTTCTACCTCATGCTGTTCTATCTGGGCTGGGTCCGGTTCTACCACATGCTGTTCTGTGTTGGTGCTGGTTCTGTCCTCTGGTAGTTTGGGCTGGGGCTGGCTCTATCTCATACTGTTCTGTTAGTCTGGGCTGGGGCTGGTTCTACCTCATACTGTTCTGTTAGTCTGGGCTGGGGCTGGTTCTACCTCATGCTGTTCTGTTAGTCTGGGCTGGGGCTGGTTCTACCTCATACTGTTCTGTTAGTCTGGGCTGGGGCTGGTTCTACCTCATACTGTTCTGTTCGTCTGGGCTGGGGCTGGTTATACATCATACTGTTCTGTTCTTCTGGGCTGGGGCTGGTTCTACCTCATATTATTACTGTTCTGTTAGTCTTGGCTGGGGCTGGTTCTACATCATACTGTTCTGTTAGTCTGGGCTGGGGCTGGTTATACATCATACTGCTCTGTTCGTCTGGGCTGGGGCTGGTTATACATCATACTGTTCTGTTAGTCTGGGCTGGGGCTGGTTATACATCATACTGCTCTGTTCGTCTGGGCTGGGGCTGGTTCTACCTCATGCTGTTCTGTGGGGCTGGTCTCATACTGTTCTGTTAGTCTGGGCTGAGGCTGGTTCTATGTCATACTGTTCTGTTAGTCTGGGCTGGGGCTGGTTCTACCTCAGTCTGTGCTGGGGCTGGTTATACATCATACTGTTCTGTTAGTCTGGGCTGGGCTGGTTCTACCTCATGCTGTTCTGTTAGTCTGGGCTGGGGCTGGTTCTACCTCATACTGTTCTGTTAGTCTAGGCTGGGGCTGGTTCTATCTCATACTGTTCTGTTAGTCTGTGCTGGGGCTGGTTATACATCATACTGTTCTGTTTGTCTAGGCTGGGGCTGGTTCTACCTCATACTTTTCCTTTAGTTTGGGCTGTAGCTGGTTCTACCTCATGCTGTTCTGTTAGTCTGGGCTGGGGCTGGTTCTACCTCATACTGTTCTGTTAGTCTGGGCTGGGCTGGTTCTACCTCATACTGTTCTGTTAGTCTGGGCTGGGCTGGTTCTACCTCATGCTTTTCTGTTAGTCTGGGCTGGGGCTGGTTCTACCTCATACTGTTCTGTTAGTCTAGGCTGGGGCTGGTTCTACCTCATACTGTTCTGTTAGTCTAGGCTGGGGCTGGTTCTACCTCATACTTTTCCTTTAGTTTGGGCTGGGGCTGGTTATACATCATACTGTTCTGTTCGTCTGGGCTGGGGCTGGTTATACATCATACTGTTCTGTTCTTCTGGGCTGGGGCTGGTTCTACCTCATACTGTTCTGTTAGTCTGGGCTGGGGCTGGTTCTACCTCATACTGTTCTGTTAGTCTAGGCTGGGGCTGGTTCTACCTCATACTGTTCTGTTCTGTTAGTCTGGGCTGTAGCTTGTTCTACCTCATGCTGTTCTGTTATCTGGGCTGGGTCTGGTTCTACCACATGCTGTTCTATTATTCTGTGTTGGTGCTGGTTCTACCTCATCCTTGGGTCTGGGCTGGGGCTGGTTCTATCTCATACTGTTCTGTTAGTCTGGGCTGGGGCTGGTTCTACCTCATACTGTTCTGTTAGTCTGGGCTGGGGCTGGTTCTACCTCATGCTGTTCTGTTAGTCTGGGCTGGGGCTGGTTCTACCTCATACTGTTCTGTTAGTCTGGGCTGGGGCTGGTTATACATCATACTGTTCTGTTCGTCTGGGCTGGGGCTGGTTCTACCTCATACTGTTCTGTTCTTCTGGGCTGGGGCTGGTTCTACCATTATTATTACTGTTCTGTTAGTCTTGGCTGGGGCTGGTTATACATCATACTGTTCTGTTAGTCTGGGCTGGGGCTGGTTATACATCATACTGCTCTGTTCGTCTGGGCTGGGGCTGGTTCTACCTCATGCTGTTTTATCTGGGCTGGGGCTGGTTATACATCATACTGTTCTGTTAGTTTGGGCTGGGGTTGGTATTATCACATACTGTTCTGTTAGTCTGGGCTGAGGCTGGTTCTACCTCATACTGTTCTGTTAGTCTGGGCTGGGGCTTGTTCTACCTCATTACTGTTCTGTTAGTCTGGGCTGGGGCTGGTTCTACCTCATACTGTTCTGTTAGTCTAGGCTGGGGCTGGTTCTACCTCATACTGTTCTGTTAGTCTGTGCTGGGGCTGGTTATACATCATACTGTTCTGTTAGTCTGGGCTGGGGCTGGTTCTACCTCATGCTGTTCTGTTAGTCTGGGCTGGGGCTGGTTCTACCTCATACTGTTCTGTTAGTCTAGGCTGGGGCTGGTTCTATCTCATACTGTTCTGTTAGTCTGTGCTGGGGCTGGTTATACATCATACTGTTCTGTTTGTCTGGGCTGGGGCTGGTTCTACCTCATGCTGTTCTGTTAGTCTAGGCTGGGGCTGGTTCTACCTCATACTTTTCCTTTAGTTTGGGCTGTAGCTGGTTCTACCTCATGCTGTTCTGTTAGTCTGGGCTGGGGCTGGTTCTACCTCATACTGTTCTGTTAGTCTGGGCTGGGCTGGTTCTACCTCATACTGTTCTGTTAGTCTGGGCTGGGCTGGTTCTACCTCATGCTGTTCTGTTAGTCTGGGCTGGGGCTGGTTCTACCTCATACTGTTCTGTTAGTCTGGGCTGGGGCTGGTTCTACCTCATACTGTTCTGTTAGTCTGGGCTGGGGCTGGTTCTACCTCATACTTTTCCTTTAGTTTGGGCTGTAGCTGGTTCTACCTCATGCTGTTCTGTTAGTCTGGGCTGGGCTGGTTCTACATAATGCTGTTCTGATATTCTGGGCTGGGGATGGTTCTACCTCATACTGTTCTGTTAGTCTGGGCTGGGGCTGGTTCTACATCATACTGTTCTGTTAGTCTGGGATGGGGCTGGTTCTACCTCATGCTGTTTATCTGGGCTGGGGCCAGTTCTGCTGTTCTGTAAGGGGCTTGGAATGGTTCTACCTCATACTGTTCTGTTAGTCTTGGCTGGGGCTGGTTCTACCTCATACTGTTCTGTTAGTCTTGGCTGGGGCTGGTTCTACCTCATGCTGTTCTGTTAGTCTGGGCTGGGCTGGTTCTACCTCATGCTGTTCTGTTAGTCTGGGCTGGGGCTGGTTCTACCTCATACTGTTCTGTTAGTCTGACCTCATACTGGTTAGTCTGGGCTGGCTGGTTCTACCTCATACTTTTCTGTTAGTTTGGGCTGTTGGTTCTACCTCATGCTGTTCTGTTAGTCTGGGCTGGGGCTGGTTCTACCTCATACTGTTCTATCTGGGCTGGGTTCAGTTCTACCTCATGCTGTTCTGTAACTCTGGGCTTGGAATGGTTCTACCTCATACTGTTCTGTTAGTTTTGGCTGGGGCTGGTTCTACCTCATACTGTTCTGTTAGTCTTGGCTGGGGCTGGTTCTACCTCATACTGTTCTGTTAGTCTGGGCTGGGCTGGTTCTACCTCATGCTGTTCTGTTAGTCTGGGCTGGGGCTGGTTCTACCTCATACTGTTCTGTTAGTCTAGGCTGGGGCTGGTTCTACCTCATACTGTTCTGTTAGTCTGGGCTGTGGCTGGTTCTACCTCATACTTTTCCTTTAGTTTGGGCTGTAGCTGGTTCTACCTCATGCTGTTCTGTTAGTCTGGGCTGGGACTGGTTCTACCTCATACTGTTCTGTTAGTCTGGGCTGGGCTGGTTCTACCTCATGCTGTTCTTTTAGTCTGGGCTGGGCTGGTTATACCTCATGCTGTTCTGTTAGTCTGGGCTGGGGCTGGTTCTACCTCATACTGTTCTGTTATTCTAGGCTGGGGCTGGTTCTACCTCATACTGTTCTGTTAGTCTGGGCTGGGGCTGGTTCTACCTCATACTTTTCCTTTAGTTTGGGCTGTAGCTGGTTCTACCTCATGCTGTTCTGTTAGTCTGGGCTGGGGCGGGTTCTACATAATGCTGTTCTGATATTCTGGGCTGTGGCTGGTTCTACCTCATACTGTTCTGTTAGTCTGGGCTGGGCTGGTTCTACCTCATGCTGTTCTGTTAGTCTGGGCTGGGGCTGTTTCTACCTCATACTGTTCTGTTAGTCTAGGCTGGGGCTGGTTCTACCTCATACTGTTCTGTTAGTCTGGGCTGTGGCTGGTTCTACCTCATACTTTTCCTTTAGTTTGGGCTGTAGCTGGTTCTACCTCATGCTGTTCTGTTAGTCTGGGCTGGGGCTGGTTCTACATAATGCTGTTCTGATATTCTGGGCTGTGGCTGGTTCTACCTCATACTGTTCTGTTAGTCTGGGCTGGGCTGGTTCTACCTCATGCTGTTCTGTTAGTCTGGGCTGGGGCTGGTTCTACCTCATACTGTTCTGTTAGTCTAGGCTGGGTCTGGTTCTACCTCATACTGTTCTGTTAGTCTGGGCTGTGGCTGGTTCTACCTCATTCTTTTCATTTAGTTTGGGCTGTAGCTGGTTCTACCTCATACTGTTCTGTTAGTCTGGGCTGTGGCTCGTTCTACCTCATACTTTTCCTTTAGTTTGGGCTGTAGCTGGTTCTACCTCATGCTGTTCTTTTAGTCTGGGCTGGGGCGGGTTCTACATAATGCTGTTCTGATATTCTTGGCTGGGGCTGGTTATACATCATACTGTTCTGTTAGTCTGGGCTGGGGCTGGTTATACATCGTACTGTTCTGTTAGTCTGGGCTGGGGCCGGTTCTACCTCATGCTGTTCTGTTAGTCTGGGCTGGGGCTGGTTATACATCATACTGTTCTGTTAGTCTGGGCTGGGGCCGGTTCTACCTCATGCTGTTCCTCTAGTTTGGGCTGTAGCTTGTTCTACCTCATGCTGTTCTATCTGGGCTGGGTCCGGTTCTACCACATGCTGTTCTATTATTCTGTGTTGGTGCTGGTTCTACCTCATGCTGTTCTGTTAGTCTGTGCTGGGGCCAGTTCTACCTCATGCTGTTCTGTTAGTCTGGGATGGGGCTGGTTCTACCTCATACTGCCCTGTCAGTCTGGGCTGGGGTTGGTACTACCTCATGCTGTTCTATCTGGGATGGGGCCAGTTCTACCTCATACTGTTCTGTTAGTCTGGGCTGGGGCTGGTTCTACCTCATACTGTTCTGTTAGTCTGGGCTGGGGCTGGTTCTACCTCATACTGTTCTGTTAGTCTGGGCTGGGGCTGGTTCTACCTCATACTGTTCTGTTAGTCTGTGCTGGGGCTGGTTCTACCTCATACTGTTCTGTTAGTCTGGGCTGGGGCTGGTTATACATCATACTGTTCTGTTAGTCTGGGCTGAGGCCTGTTCTACCTCATGCTGTTCCTCTGGGCTGTAGCTCTACCTCATGCTGTTCTATCTGGGCTGGGTCCGGTTCTACCACATGCTGTTCTATTATTCTGTGTTGGTGCTGGTTCTACCTCATAGTCTGTTCTGGTAGTCTGGGCTGGGGCTGGCTCTATCTCATACTGTTCTGTTAGTCTGGGCTGGGCTGGTTCTACCTCATACTGTTCTGTTAGTCTGGGCTGGGGCTGGTTCTACCTCATGCTGTTCTGTTAGTCTGGGCTGGGGCTGGTTCTACCTCATACTGTTCTGTTAGTCTGGGCTGGGGCTGGTTCTACATCATACTGTTCTGTTCGTCTGGGCTGGGGCTGGTTCTACCTCATACTGTTCTGTTCTTCTGGGCTGGGGCTGGTTCTACCTCATACTGTTCTGTTAGTCTGGGCTGGGGCTGGTTCTACATCATACTGTTCTGTTAGTCTGGGCTGGGGTTATACTGGTTCTACCTCATGCTGTTCTGTTCTGTTAGTCTGGGCTGGGGCTGGTTATACATCATACTGCTCTGTTCGTCTGGGCTGGGGCTGGTTCTACCTCATGCTGTTTTATCTGGCCTGGGGCTGGTTCACATCATACTGTTCTGTTAGTCTGGGCTGGGGCTGGTTCTACCTCATACTGTTCTGTTAGTCTGGGCTGGGGCTGTTCTACCTCATTACTGTTCTGTTAGTCTGGGCTGGGGCTGGTTATACATCATACTGTTCTGTTATCTGGGCTGGGGCTGGTTCTACCTCATGTTCTGTTAGTCTGGGCTGGGGCTGGTTCTACCTCATACTGTTCTGTTAGTCTGGGCTGGGGCTGGTTCTACCTCATACTGTTCTGTTAGTCTGGGCTGGGGCTGGTTCTACCTCATACTGTTCTGTTAGTCTGGGCTGGGGCTGGTTCTACCTCATACTGTTCTGTTAGTCTGGGCTGGGCTGGTTCTACCTCATACTGTTCTGTTAGTCTGGGCTGGGCTGGTTCTACCTCATGCTGTTCTGTTAGTCTGGGCTGGGGCTGGTTCTACCTCATACTGTTCTGTTAGTCTGGGCTGGGGCTGGTTCTACCTCATACTGTTCTGTTAGTCTGGGCTGGGGCTGGTTCTACCTCATACTGTTCCTTTAGTTTGGGCTGGGGCTGGTTCTACCTCATACTGTTCTGTTAGTCTGGGCTGGGCTGGTTCTACCTCATACTGTTCTGTTAGTCTGGGCTGGGGCTGGTTCTACCTCATACTGTTCTGTTAGTCTGGGCTGGGGCTGGTTCTACCTCATACTGTTCTGTTAGTCTGGGCTGGGGCTGGTTCTACCTCATACTGTTCTGTTAGTCTGAGCTGAGGCCTGTTCTACCTCATGCTGTTCCTCTAGTTTGGGCTGTAGCTTGTTCTACCTCATGCTGTTCTATCTGGGCTGGGTCCGGTTCTACCACATGCTGTTCTATTATTCTGTGTTGGTGCTGGTTCTACCTCATAGTCCTGGGTCTGGGCTGGGGCTGGTTCTACCTCATACTGTTCTGTTAGTCTGGGCTGGGGCTGGTTCTACCTCATGCTGTTCTGTTAGTCTGGGCTGGGGCTGGTTCTACCTCATGCTGTTCTGTTAGTCTGGGCTGGGTTCTGTTAGTCTGGGCTGGGGCTGGTTATACATCATACTGTTCTGTTAGTCTGGGCTGGGGCTGGTTCTACATCATACTGTTCTGTTAGTTTGGGCTGGGGCTGGTTCTACCATTATTATTACTGTTCTGTTAGTCTTGGCTGGGGCTGGTTATACATCATACTGTTCTGTTAGTCTGGGCTGGGGCTGGTTATACATCATACTGCTCTGTTCGTCTGGGCTGGGGCTGGTTCTACCTCATGCTGTTTTATCTGGGCTGGGGCTGGTTCTACATCATACTGTTCTGTTAGTTTGGGCTGGGGTTGGTTTATCACATACTGTTCTGTTAGTCTGGGCTGAGGCTGGTTCTATGTCATACTGTTCTGTTAGTCTGGGCTGGGGCTTGTTCTACCTATTACTGTTCTGTTAGTCTGCGCTTGGGCTGGTTCTACCTTATACTGTTCTGTTAGTCTGTGCTGGGGCTGGTTCTACCTCATACTGTTCTGTTAGTCTGGCTGGGGCTGGTTATACATCATACTGTTCTGTTAGTCTGGGCTGGGGCTGGTTCTACCTCATGCTGTTCTGTTAGTCTGGGCTGGGGCTGGTTCTACCTCATACTGTTCTGTTAGTCTGGCTGGGGCTGGTTCTACCTCATACTGTTCTGTTAGTTTGGGCTGGGGCTGGTTCTACATCATACTGTTCTGTTAGTCTGGGCTGGGGCTGGTTCTACCTCATGCTGTTCTGTTAGTCTGGGCTGGGGCTGGTTCTACCTCATACTGTTCTGTTAGTCTGGGCTGGGGCTGGTTCTACCTCATGCTGTTCTGTTAGTCTGGGCTGGGGCTGGTTCTACCTCATACTGTTCTGTTAGTCTGGGCTGGGCTGGTTCTACCTGTTAGTCTCATGCTGTTCTGTTGTTAGTCTGGGCTGGGGCTGGTTCTACCTCATACTGTTCTGTTAGTCTGGGCTGGGGCTGGTTCTACCTCATACTGTTCTGTTAGTCTGGGCTGGGGCTGGTTCTACCTCATACTGTTCTTTAGTCTTGGGCTGGGCTGGTTCTACCTCATGCTGTTCTGTTAGTCTGGGCTGGGGCTGGTTCTACCTAATACTGTTCTATCTGGGCTGGGGTTTTCCTCATGCTGTTCTGTTAGTCTGGGCTGGAATGGTTCTACCTCATACTGTTCTGTTAGTCTTGGCTGGGGCTGGTTCTACCTCATACTGTTCTCTTTAGTCTTGGCTGGGCTGGTTGTACCTCATGCTGTTCTGTTAGTCTGGGCTGGGCTGGTTCTACCTCATGCTGTTCTGTTAGTCTGGGCTGGGGCTGGTTCTACCTCATACTGTTCTGTTAGTCTAGGCTGGGGCTGGTTCTACCTCATACTGTTCTGTTAGTCTGGGCTGTGGCTGGTTCTACCTCATACTTTTCCTTTAGTTTGGGCTGTAGCTGGTTCTACCTCATGCTGTTCTGTTAGTCTGGGCTGGGACTGGTTCTACCTCATACTGTTCTGTTAGTCTGGGCTGGGCTGGTTCTACCTCATGCTGTTCTTTTAGTCTGGGCTGGGCTGGTTATACCTCATGCTGTTCTGTTAGTCTGGGCTGGGGCTGGTTCTACCTCATACTGTTCTGTTATTCTAGGCTGGGGCTGGTTCTACCTCATACTGTTCTGTTAGTCTGGGCTGGGGCTGGTTCTACCTCATACTTTTCCTTTAGTTTGGGCTGTAGCTGGTTCTACCTCATGCTGTTCTGTTAGTCTGGGCTGGGGCGGGTTCTACATAATGCTGTTCTGATATTCTGGGCTGTGACTGGTTCTACCTCATACTGTTCTGTTAGTCTGGGCTGGGCTGGTTCTACCTCATGCTGTTCTGTTAGTCTGGGCTGGGGCTGTTTCTACCTCATACTGTTCTGTTAGTCTAGGCTGGGGCTGGTTCTACCTCATACTGTTCTGTTAGTCTGGGCTGTGGCTGGTTCTACCTCATACTTTTCCTTTAGTTTGGGCTGTAGCTGGTTCTACCTCATACTGTTCTGTTAGTCTGGGCTGTGGCTCGTTCTACCTCATACTTTTCCTTTAATTTGGGCTGTAGCTGGTTCTACCTCATGCTGTTCTGTTAGTCTGGGCTGGGGAGGGTTCTACATAATGCTGTTCTGATATTCTGGGCTGTGGCTGGTTCTACCTCATACTGTTCTGTTAGTCTGGGCTGGGCTGGTTCTACCTCATGCTGTTCTGTTAGTCTGGGCTGGGGCTGGTTCTACATAATGCTGTTCTGATATTCTGGGCTGTGGCTGGTTCTACCTCATACTGTTCTGTTAGTCTGGGCTGGGCTGGTTCTACCTCATGCTGTTCTGTTAGTCTGGGCTGGGGCTGGTTCTACCTCATACTGTTCTGTTAGTCTAGGCTGGGTCTGGTTCTACCTCATACTGTTCTGTTAGTCTGGGCTGTGGCTGGTTCTACCTCATTCTTTTCATTTAGTTTGGGCTGTAGCTGGTTCTACCTCATACTGTTCTGTTAGTCTGGGCTGTGGCTCGTTCTACCTCATACTTTTCCTTTAGTTTGGGCTGTAGCTGGTTCTACCTCATGCTGTTCTTTTAGTCTGGGCTGGGGCGGGTTCTACATAATGCTGTTCTGATATTCTTGGCTGGGGCTGGTTATACACCATACTGTTCTGTTAGTCTGGGCTGGGGCTGGTTATACATCGTACTGTTCTGTTAGTCTGGGCTGGGGCCGGTTCTACCTCATGCTGTTCTGTTAGTCTGGGCTGGGGCTGGTTATACATCATACTGTTCTGTTAGTCTGGGCTGGGGCCGGTTCTACCTCATGCTGTTCCTCTAGTTTGGGCTGTAGCTTGTTCTACCTCATGCTGTTCTATCTGGGCTGGGTCCGGTTCTACCACATGCTGTTCTATTATTCTGTGTTGGTGCTGGTTCTACCTCATGCTGTTCTGTTAGTCTGTGCTGGGGCCAGTTCTACCTCATGCTGTTCTGTTAGTCTGGGATGGGGCTGGTTCTACCTCATACTGCCCTGTCAGTCTGGGCTGGGGTTGGTACTACCTCATGCTGTTCTATCTGGGATGGGGCCAGTTCTACCTCATACTGTTCTGTTAGTCTGGGCTGGGGCTGGTTCTACCTCATACTGTTCTGTTAGTCTGGGCTGGGGACGGTTCTACCTCATGCTGTTCTGTTAGTCTGGGCTGGGGCTGGTTATACATCATACTGTTCTGTTAGTCTGAGCTGAGGCTGTTCTACCTCATGCTGTTCCTCTAGTTTGGGCTGTAGCTTGTTCTACCTCATGCTGTTCTATCTGGGCTGGGTCCGGTTCTACCATCATGCTGTTCTATTATTCTGTGCTGGTTCTACCTCATAGTCCTCTGTTAGTCTGGGCTGGGGCTGGCTCTATCTCATACTGTTCTGTTAGTCTGGGCTGGGGCTGGTTCTACCTCATACTGTTCTGTTAGTCTGGGCTGGGGCTGGTTCTACCTCATGCTGTTCTGTTAGTCTGGGCTGGGGCTGGTTCTACCTCATACTGTTCTGTTAGTCTGGGCTGGGGCTGGTTATACATCATACTGTTCTGTTCGTCTGGCTGGGCCTGGTTCTACCTCATGCTGTTCTGTTAGTCTGGGCTGGGGCTGGTTCTACCACATGCTGTTCTATTATTCTGTGTTGGTGCTGGTTCTACCACATGCTGTTCTGTTAGTCTGCTGTTGGTGCTGTTAGTCTGGGATGGGGCTGGTTCTACCTCATACTGCCCTGTCAGTCTGGGCTGGGGTTGGTACTACCTCATGCTGTTCTATCTGGGATGGGGCCAGTTCTACCTCATACTGTTCTGTTAGTCTGGGCTGGGGCTGGTTCTACCTCATACTGTTCTGTTAGTCTGGGCTGGGGCTGGTTCTACCTCATGCTGTTCTGTTAGTCTGGGCTGGGGCTGGTTATACATCATACTGTTCTGTTAGTCTGAGCTGAGGCCTGTTCTATCATGCTGTTCCTCTAGTTTGGGCTGTAGCTTGTTCTACCTCATGCTGTTCTATCTGGGCTGGGTCCGGTTCTACCATATGCTGTTCTATTATTCTGGTTGGTGCTGGTTCTACCTCATACCTCTGTTAGTCTGGGCTGGGGCTGGCTCTACCTCATACTGTTCTGTTAGTCTGGGCTGGGGCTGGTTCTACCTCATACTGTTCTGTTAGTCTGGGCTGGGGCTGGTTCTACCTCATACTGTTCTGTTAGTCTGGGCTGGGGCTGGTTCTACCTCATACTGTTCTGTTAGTCTGGGCTGGGGCTGGTTATACATCATACTGTTCTGTTAGTCTGGGCTGGGGCTGGTTCTACCTCATACTGTTCTGTTAGTCTGGGCTGGGGCTGGTTATACATCATACTGTTCTGTTCGTCTGGGCTGGGGCTGGTTCTCATACTGTTCTGTTAGTCTGGGCTGGGGCTGGTTCTATTATCATACTGTTCTGTTAGTCTTGGCTGGGGCTGGTTATACATCATACTGTTCTGTTCGTCTGGGCTGGGGCTGGTTCTACCTCATGCTGTTTTATCTGGGCTCATCACTGTTCTGTTAGTTTGGGCTGGGGTTGGTTCTTATCACATACTGTTCTGTTAGTCTGGGCTGGGCTGGTTCTACATCATACTGTTCTGTTAGTCTGGGCTGGGGCTGGTTCTACCTCATACTGTTCTGTTAGTCTGGGCTGGGGCTGGTTCTACCTCATACTGTTCTGTTAGTCTGGGCTGGGGTTGGTACTACCTCATGCTGTTCTATCTGGGATGGGGCCAGTTCTACCTCATACTGTTCTGTTAGTCTGGGCTGGGGCTGGTTCTACCTCATACTGTTCTGTTAGTCTGGGCTGGGGCTGGTTCTACCTCATGCTGTTCTGTTAGTCTGGGCTGGGGCTGGTTATACATCATACTGTTCTGTTAGTCTGAGCTGAGGCCTGTTCTACCTCATGCTGTTCCTCTAGTTTGGGCTGTAGCTTGTTCTACCTCATGCTGTTCTATCTGGGCTGGGTCCGGTTCTACCATATGCTGTTCTATTATTCTGTGTTGGTGCTGGTTCTACCTCATAGTCCTCTGGTAGTCTGGGCTGGGGCTGGCTCTATCTCATACTGTTCTGTTAGTCTGGGCTGGGGCTGGTTCTACCTCATACTGTTCTGTTAGTCTGGGCTGGGGCTGGTTCTACCTCATGCTGTTCTTTTAGTCTGGGCTGGGGCTGGTTCTACCTCATACTGTTCTGTTAGTCTGGGCTGGGGCTGGTTATACATCATACTGTTCTGTTCGTCTGGGCTGGGGCTGGTTCTACCTCATGCTGTTCTGTTAGTCTGGGCTGGGGCTGGTTCTACCACATGCTGTTCTATTATTCTGTGTTGGTGCTGGTTCTACCTCATGCTGTTCTGTTAGTCTGTGCTGGGGCCAGTTCTACCTCATGCTGTTCTGTTAGTCTGGGATGGGGCTGGTTCTACCTCATACTGCCCTGTCAGTCTGGGCTGGGGTTGGTTACCTCATGCTGTTCTCTGGGATGGGGCCAGTTCTGTCATACTGTTCTGTTAGTCTGGGCTGGGGCTGGTTCTACCTCATACTGTTCTGTTAGTCTGGGCTGGGGACGGTTCTACCTCATGCTGTTCTGTTAGTCTGGGCTGGGGCTGGTTATACATCATACTGTTCTGTTAGTCTGAGCTGAGGCCTGTTCTACCTCATGCTGTTCCTCTAGTTTGGGCTGTAGCTTGTTCTACCTCATGCTGTTCTATCTGGGCTGGGTCCGGTTCTACCATATGCTGTTCTATTATTCTGTGTTGGTGCTGGTTCTACCTCATAGTCCTCTGGTAGTCTGGGCTGGGGCTGGCTCTATCTCATACTGTTCTGTTAGTCTGGGCTGGGGCTGGTTCTACCTCATACTGTTCTGTTAGTCTGGGCTGGGGCTGGTTCTACCTCATGCTGTTCTTTTAGTCTGGGCTGGGGCTGGTTCTACCTCATACTGTTCTGTTAGTCTGGGCTGGGGCTGGTTATACATCATACTGTTCTGTTCTGTTAGTCTGGGCTGGGGCTGGTTATACATCATACTGTTCTGTTCGTCTGGGCTGGGGCTGGTTATACATCATACTGTTCTGTTCTTCTGGGCTGGGGCTGGTTCTACCATTATTATTACTGTTCTGTTAGTCTTGGCTGGGGCTGGTTATACATCATACTGCTCTGTTCGTCTGGGCTGGGGCTGGTTCTACCTCATGCTGTTTTATCTGGGCTGGGGCTGGTTATACATCATACTGTTCTGTTAGTTTGGGCTGGGGTTGGTATTATCACATACTGTTCTGTTAGTCTGGGCTGAGGCTGGTTCTATGTCGTACTGTTCTGTTAGTCTGGGCTGGGGCTTGTTCTACCTATTACTGTTCTGTTAGTCTGCGCTTGGGCTGGTTCTACCTCATACTGTTCTGTTAGACTAGGCTGGGGCTGGTTCTACCTCATACTGTTCTGTTAGTCTGTGCTGGGGCTGGTTATACATCATACTGTTCTGTTCGTCTGGGCTGGGGCTGGTTCTACCTCATGCTGTTCTGTTAGTCTGGGCTGGGGCTGGTTCTACCTCATACTGTTCTGTTAGTCTAGGCTGGGGCTGGTTCTATCTCATACTGTTCTGTTAGTCTGTGCTGGGGCTGGTTATACATCATACTGTTCTGTTTGTCTGGGCTGGGGCTGGTTCTACCTCATGCTGTTCTGTTAGTCTAGGCTGGGGCTGGTTCTACCTCATACTTTTCCTTTAGTTTGGGCTGTAGCTGGTTCTACCTCATGCTGTTCTGTTAGTCTGGGCTGGGGCTGGTTCTACCTCATACTGTTCTGTTAGTCTGGGCTGGGCTGGTTCTACCTCATACTGTTCTGTTAGTCTGGGCTGGGCTGGTTCTACCTCATGCTTTTCTGTTAGTCTGGGCTGGGGCTGGTTCTACCTCATACTGTTCTGTTAGTCTAGGCTGGGGCTGGTTCTACCTCATACTGTTCTGTTATTCTGGGCTGTGGCTGGTTCTACCTCATACTTTTCCTTTAGTTTGGGCTGTAGCTAGTTCTACCTCATGCTGTTCTGTTAGTCTGGGCTGGGGCGGGTTCTACATAATGCTATTCTGATATTCTGGGCTGTGGCTGGTTCTACCTCATACTGTTCTGTTAGTCTGGGCTGGGCTGGTTAGACCTCAAGCTGTTCTGTTAGTCTGGGCTGGGGCTGGTTCTACCTCATACTGTTCTGTTAGTCTAGGCTGGGGCTGGTTCTACCTCATACTTTTCCTTTAGTTTGGGCTGTAGCTGGTTCTACCTCATGCTGTTCTGTTAGTCTGGGCAGGGGCGGGTTCTACATAATGCTGTTCTGATATTCTGGGCTGGGGATGGTTCTTCCTCATACTGTTCTGTTAGTCTGGGATGGGGCTGGTTCTACCTCATACTGCCCTGTTAGTCTGGGCTGGGGTTGGTACTACCTCATGCTGTTCTATCTGGGATGGGGCCAGTTCTACCTCATGCTGTTCTGTTAGTCTGGGCTGGGGCTGGTTCTACCTCATACTGTTCTGTTAGTCTGGGCTGGGGACGGTTCTACCTCATGCTGTTCTGTTAGTCTGGGCTGGGGCTGGTTATACATCATACTGTTCTGTTAGTCTGAGCTGAGGCCTGTTCTACCTCATGCTGTTCCTCTAGTTTGGGCTGTAGCTTGTTCTACCTCATGCTGTTCTATCTGGGCTGGGTCCGGTTCTACCATATGCTGTTCTATTATTCTGTGTTGGTGCTGGTTCTACCTCATAGTCCTCTGGTAGTCTGGGCTGGGGCTGGCTCTATCTCATACTGTTCTGTTAGTCTGGGCTGGGGCTGGTTCTACCTCATACTGTTCTGTTAGTCTGGGCTGGGGCTGGTTCTACCTCATGCTGTTCTTTTAGTCTGGGCTGGGGCTGGTTCTACCTCATACTGTTCTGTTAGTCTGGGCTGGGGCTGGTTATACATCATACTGTTCTGTTCGTCTGGGCTGGGGCTGGTTCTACCTCATACTGTTCTGTTAGTCTGGGCTGGGGCTGGTTATACATCATACTGTTCTGTTCGTCTGGGCTGGGGCTGGTTATACATCATACTGTTCTGTTCTTCTGGGCTGGGGCTGGTTCTACCATTATTATTACTGTTCTGTTAGTCTTGGCTGGGGCTGGTTATACATCATACTGCTCTGTTCGTCTGGGCTGGGGCTGGTTCTACCTCATGCTGTTTTATCTGGGCTGGGGCTGGTTATACATCATACTGTTCTGTTAGTTTGGGCTGGGGTTGGTATTATCACATACTGTTCTGTTAGTCTGGGCTGAGGCTGGTTCTATGTCGTACTGTTCTGTTAGTCTGGGCTGGGGCTTGTTCTACCTATTACTGTTCTGTTAGTCTGCGCTTGGGCTGGTTCTACCTCATACTGTTCTGTTAGACTAGGCTGGGGCTGGTTCTACCTCATACTGTTCTGTTAGTCTGTGCTGGGGCTGGTTATACATCATACTGTTCTGTTCGTCTGGGCTGGGGCTGGTTCTACCTCATGCTGTTCTGTTAGTCTGGGCTGGGGCTGGTTCTACCTCATACTGTTCTGTTAGTCTAGGCTGGGGCTGGTTCTATCTCATACTGTTCTGTTAGTCTGTGCTGGGGCTGGTTATACATCATACTGTTCTGTTTGTCTGGGCTGGGGCTGGTTCTACCTCATGCTGTTCTGTTAGTCTAGGCTGGGGCTGGTTCTACCTCATACTTTTCCTTTAGTTTGGGCTGTAGCTGGTTCTACCTCATGCTGTTCTGTTAGTCTGGGCTGGGGCTGGTTCTACCTCATACTGTTCTGTTAGTCTGGGCTGGGCTGGTTCTACCTCATACTGTTCTGTTAGTCTGGGCTGGGCTGGTTCTACCTCATGCTTTTCTGTTAGTCTGGGCTGGGGCTGGTTCTACCTCATACTGTTCTGTTAGTCTAGGCTGGGGCTGGTTCTACCTCATACTGTTCTGTTATTCTGGGCTGTGGCTGGTTCTACCTCATACTTTTCCTTTAGTTTGGGCTGTAGCTAGTTCTACCTCATGCTGTTCTGTTAGTCTGGGCTGGGGCGGGTTCTACATAATGCTATTCTGATATTCTGGGCTGTGGCTGGTTCTACCTCATACTGTTCTGTTAGTCTGGGCTGGGCTGGTTAGACCTCAAGCTGTTCTGTTAGTCTGGGCTGGGGCTGGTTCTACCTCATACTGTTCTGTTAGTCTAGGCTGGGGCTGGTTCTACCTCATACTTTTCCTTTAGTTTGGGCTGTAGCTGGTTCTACCTCATGCTGTTCTGTTAGTCTGGGCAGGGGCGGGTTCTACATAATGCTGTTCTGATATTCTGGGCTGGGGATGGTTCTTCCTCATACTGTTCTGTTAGTCTGGGATGGGGCTGGTTCTACCTCATACTGCCCTGTTAGTCTGGGCTGGGGTTGGTACTACCTCATGCTGTTCTATCTGGGATGGGGCCAGTTCTACCTCATGCTGTTCTGTTAGTCTGGGCTGGGGCTGGTTCTACCTCATACTGTTCTGTTAGTCTGGGCTGGGGACGGTTCTACCTCATGCTGTTCTGTTAGTCTGGGCTGGGGCTGGTTATACATCATACTGTTCTGTTAGTCTGAGCTGAGGCCTGTTCTACCTCATGCTGTTCCTCTAGTTTGGGCTGTAGCTTGTTCTACCTCATGCTGTTCTATCTGGGCTGGGTCCGGTTCTACCATATGCTGTTCTATTATTCTGTTTGGTGCTGGTTCTACCTCATAGTCCTCTGGTAGTCTGGGCTGGGGCTGGTCTATCTCATACTGTTCTGTTAGTCTGGGCTGGGGCTGGTTCTACCTCATACTGTTCTGTTAGTCTCTGGGCTGCTGTTCTTTTAGTCTGGGCTGGTTCTACCTCATACTGTTCTGTTAGTCTGGGCTGGGGCTGGTTATACATCATACTGTTCTGTTAGTCTGGGCTGGGGCTGGTTCTACCTCATACTGTTCTGTTAGTCTGGGCTGGGGCTGGTTATACATCATACTGTTCTGTTAGTCTGGGCTGGGGCTGGTTATACATCATACTGTTCTGTTCTTCTGGGCTGGGGCTGGTTCTACCATTATTATTACTGTTCTGTTAGTCTTGGCTGGGGCTGGTTATACATCATACTGTTCTGTTAGTCTGGGCTGGGGCTGGTTCTACCTCATGCTGTTTTATCTGGGCTGGGGCTGGTTATACATCATACTGTTCTGTTAGTTTGGGCTGGGGTTGGTATTATCACATACTGTTCTGTTAGTCTGGGCTGAGGCTGGTTCTATGTCGGTTCTGTTAGTCTGGGCTGGGGCTTGTTCTACCTATTACTGTTCTGTTAGTCTGCGCTGGGCTGGTTCTACCTCATACTGTTCTGTTAGTCTGGGCTGGGGCTGGTTCTACCTCATACTGTTCTGTTAGTCTGTGCTGGGGCTGGTTATACATCATACTGTTCTGTTCGTCTGGGCTGGGGCTGGTTCTACCTCATGCTGTTCTGTTAGTCTGGGCTGGGGCTGGTTCTACCTCATACTGTTCTGTTAGTCTAGGCTGGGGCTGGTTCTATCTCATACTGTTCTGTTAGTCTGTGCTGGGGCTGGTTATACATCATACTGTTCTGTTTGTCTGGGCTGGGGCTGGTTCTACCTCATGCTGTTCTGTTAGTCTAGGCTGGGGCTGGTTCTACCTCATACTTTTCCTTTAGTTTGGGCTGTAGCTGGTTCTACCTCATGCTGTTCTGTTAGTCTGGGCTGGGGCTGGTTCTACCTCATACTGTTCTGTTAGTCTGGGCTGGGCTGGTTCTACCTCATACTGTTCTGTTAGTCTGGGCTGGGCTGGTTCTACCTCATGCTTTTCTGTTAGTCTGGGCTGGGGCTGGTTCTACCTCATACTGTTCTGTTAGTCTAGGCTGGGGCTGGTTCTACCTCATACTGTTCTGTTATTCTGGGCTGTGGCTGGTTCTACCTCATACTTTTCCTTTAGTTTGGGCTGTAGCTAGTTCTACCTCATGCTGTTCTGTTAGTCTGGGCTGGGGCGGGTTCTACATAATGCTATTCTGATATTCTGGGCTGTGGCTGGTTCTACCTCATACTGTTCTGTTAGTCTGGGCTGGGCTGGTTAGACCTCAAGCTGTTCTGTTAGTCTGGGCTGGGGCTGGTTCTACCTCATACTGTTCTGTTAGTCTAGGCTGGGGCTGGTTCTACCTCATACTTTTCCTTTAGTTTGGGCTGTAGCTGGTTCTACCTCATGCTGTTCTGTTAGTCTGGGCAGGGGCGGGTTCTACATAATGCTGTTCTGATATTCTGGGCTGGGGATGGTTCTTCCTCATACTGTTCTGTTAGTCTGGGATGGGGCTGGTTCTACCTCATACTGCCCTGTTAGTCTGGGCTGGGGTTGGTACTACCTCATGCTGTTCTATCTGGGATGGGGCCAGTTCTACCTCATGCTGTTCTGTTAGTCTGGGCTGGGGCTGGTTCTACCTTATACTGCCCTGTTAATCTGGCCTGGGGCCGTTTCAACCTCATGCTGTTCTATCTGGCCTGGGGCTGGTTCTACCTCATACTGTTCTGTTAGTCTGGGCTGGGGCTGGTTATGCATCATACTGTTCTGTTAGTCTGGGCTGGGGCTGGTTCTACCTCATACTGTTCTGTTAGTCTGGGCTGTGGCTGGTTCTACCTCATACTTTTCCTTTAGTTTGGGCTGTAGCTGTTTCTACCTCATGCTGTTCTGTTAGTCTGGGCTGGGGCGGGTTCTACATAATGCTATTCTGATATTCTGGGCTGTGGCTGGTTCTACCTCATACTGTTCTGTTAGTCTGGGCTGGGCTGGTTCTACCTCAAGCTGTTCTGTTAGTCTGGGCTGGGGCTGGTTCTACCTCATACTGTTCTGTTAGTCTAGGCTGGGGCTGGTTCTACCTCATGCTGTTCTGTTAGTCTGGGCTGGGGCGGGTTCTACCTAATGCTGCTCTGTTAGTCTGGGCTGGGGTTGGTACTACCTCATGCTGTTCTATCTGGCCTGGGGCTGGTTCTACCTCATACTGTTCTGTTAGTCTGGGCTGGGGCTGGTTATACATCATACTGTTTTGTTAGTCTGGGCTGGGGCTGGTTATACATCATACTGTTCTGTTAGTCTGGGCTGGGGCTGGTTATACATCATACTGTTTTGTTAGTCTGGGCTGGGGCTGGTTATACATCATACTGTTCTGTTAGTCTGGGCTGGGGCTGGTTATACATCATACTGTTTTGTTAGTCTGGGCTGGGGCGGGTTCTACATAATGCTGTTCTGATATTCTTGGCTGGGGCTGGTTATACATCATACTGTTCTGTTAGTCTGGGCTGGGGCTGGTTATACATCGTACTGTTCTGTTAGTCTGGGCTGGGGCCGGTTCTACCTCATGCTGTTCTGTTAGTCTGGGCTGGGGCTGGTTATACATCATACTGTTCTGTTATTCTGGGCTGGGGCCGGTTCTACCTGATGCTGTTCCTCTAGTTTGGGCTGTAGCTTGTTCTACCTCATGCTGTTCTATCTGGGCTGGGTCCGGTTCTACCACATGCTGTTCTATTATTCTGTGTTGGTGCTGGTTCTACCTCATAGTCCTCTGGTAGTCTGGGCTGGGGCTGGCTCTACCTCATACTGTTCTGTTAGCCTGGACTGCCACTGGTTCTACCTCATACTGTTCTGTTAGTCTGGGCTGGGGCTGGTTCTACCTCATACTGTTCTGTTAGTCTTGGCTGGGGCTGGTTCTACCTCATACTGTTCTGTTAGTCTGGGCTGGGGCTGGTTCTACCTCATACTGTTCTGTTAGTCTGGGCTGGGGCTGGTTCTACCTCATACTGTTCTGTTAGTCTGGGCTCGGGCTGGTTATACATCATACTGTTCTGTTAGTCTGGGCTGGGGCTGGTTATACATCATACTGTTCTGTTCTTCTGGGCTGGGGCTGGTTCTACCTCATACTGTTCTGTTAGTCTGGGCTGGGGCTGGTTATACATCATACTGCTCTGTTCGTCTGGGCTAGGGCTGGTTCTACCTCATGCTGTTTTATCTGGGCTAGGGCTGGTTATACATCATACTGTTCTGTTAGTTTGGGCTGGGGTTGGTATTACCACATACTGTTTTGTTAGTCTGGGCTGAGGCTGGTTCTATGTCATACTGTTCTGTTAGTCTGGGCTGGGGCTTGTTCTACCTATTATTACTATTCTGTTTGTCTGCGCTTGGGTTGGTTCTACCTCATACTGTTCTGTTAGTCTGGGCTGTGGCTGGTTCTACCTCATATTTTCCTTTAGTTTGGGCTGTAGCTGTTTCTACCTCATGCTGTTCTGTTAGTCTGGGCTGGGGCGGGTTCTACATAATGCTGTTCTGATATTCTGGGCTGGGGCTGGTTCTTCCTCATACTGTTCTGTTAGTCTGGGATGGGGCTGGTTCTACCTCATACTGCCCTGTTAGTCTGTGCTGGGGTTGATACTACCTCATGCTGTTCTATCTGGGATGGGGCCAGTTCTACCTCATGCTGTTCTGTTAGTCTAGGCTGGGGCTGGTTCTACCTCATACTGTTCTGTTAGTCTGTGCTGGGGCTGGTTATACATCATACTGTTCTGTTCGTCTGGGCTGGGGCTGGTTCTACCTCATACTTTTCTGTTTCTCTGGGAGGGGGCTGGTTATACATCATACTTTTCTGTTTCTCTGGGAGGGGGCTGGTTATACATCATACTGTTCTGTTAGTCTGGGCTGGGGCTGGTTATACATCATACTGCTCTGTTCGTCTGGGCTGTGGCTGGTTCTACCTCATGCTGTTTTATCTGGGCTGGGGCCAGTTCTACCTCATGCTGTTCTGTAAGTCTGGGCTTGGAATGGTTCTACCTTATACTGTTCTGTTAGTTTTGGCTGGGGCTGGTTCTACGTCATACTGTTCTGTTAGTCTTGGCTGGGGCTGGTTCTACCTCATACTGTTCTGTTAGTCTGTGCTGGGGCTGGTTTTACCTCATACTGTTCTGTTAGTCTGGGCTGGGGCTGGAGCTGGTTTTACCTCATACTGTTCTGTTAGTCTGGGCTACTGCTGGTTTTACCTCATACTGTTCTGTTAGTCTGGGCTGGGCCTGGTTCTACCTCATACTGTTCTGTTGGTCTATGCTGTGGCTGGTTCTACCTCATACTTTTCTGTTAGTCTGGGCTGGGGCTGGTTCTACCCCATGCTGTTCTGTTAGTCTGGGTTTGGGTTGGTACTACCACATACTGTTCTGTTAGTCTGGGCTGGTTCTACCTCATGCTGTTCTGTTAGTCTGGGCTGGGGCTGGTTCTACCTCGTACTGTTCTGTTAGTCTGGGTTGTGACTGGTTCTACCCCATACTGTTCTGTTAGTCTGGGCTGGGATTGGTTCTACCTCATGCTGTTCTATGTCGGCTGGGGCCGGTTCTACCTCATGCTGTTCTGTTAGTCTTGGTTGCGGTTGGTCCTACCTCATGCTGTTCTGTTATTCTGGGCTGGGGTTGGTTCTACCTCATACTTTTCTGTTAGTCTGGGCTGGAGCTGG
Source organism: Oncorhynchus gorbuscha (assembly GCF_021184085.1). NCBI lineage: Eukaryota > Metazoa > Chordata > Actinopteri > Salmoniformes > Salmonidae > Oncorhynchus > Oncorhynchus gorbuscha. Next base: position 63,930,579 of record NC_060195.1, read on the forward strand.
TTCTACATCATACTGTTCATTTAGTCTGGGCTGGGGCTGGTTCTACCTCATACTGTTCTGTTAGTCTGGGATGGGGCTGGTTCTACCTCATACTGCCCTGTTAGTCTGGGCTGGAGTTGGTACCAACTCATGCTGTTCTATCTGGGATGGGGCCAGTTCTACCTCATGCTGTTCTGTTAGTCTGGGCTGGGCTGGTTCTACCTTATACTGTCCTGTTAATCTGGGCTGGAGCTGGTTCTACCTCATACTATTCTGTTAATCTGGGCTGGGGCTGGTTCTACCCCACACTGTTCTGTTAGTCTTGGCTGGGATTGGTTCTATCTCACGCTGTTCTGTTTGTCTGGGCTTGGAATGGTTCTACCTCATACTATTCTGTTAGTCTTGGTTGGGGTTGGTAATACCACATACTGTTCTGTTAGTCTTGGCTTGTTCTACCTCATGTTGTTCTGTTAGTCTGGGCTGGTTCTACCTCATACTGTTATGTTAGTCTGGGATGGGGCTGGTTCTACATCATGCTCTTCTGTTATTCTGGGCTGGGGCTGGTTCTACCTCATACTGTTCTTTTAGCCTGGGCTGGGGCTGGTTCTACCTCATACTTTTCTGTTAGTCTGGCCTAGGGCTGGTTCTACCTCATACTGTTCTGTTAGTCTGGGCTTGAGCTGGTTCTATGTCATACTGTTCATTTATTCTGGGCTGGGGCTGGTTCTACCTCATACTGTTCCATTAGTTTGGGCTGTAGCTTGTTCTACCTCATGCTGTTCTATCTGGGCTGGGTCCATTTCTACCACATGCTGTTCTATTAGTCTGGGCTGGGGCTGGTTCTAACTCATATTGTTCTGTTAGTCTGGGCTGGGACTTGTTCTACCTCATGCTGTTCTGTTAGTCTGCGCTGAGGATGGTTCCACCTCATACTGTTCTGTTAGTCTGGGCTGGGGTGGGTTCTACGTCATACTGTTCTGTTAGTCTGGGCCGGGACTGGGTCTACCTCATGCTGTTCTGTTAGTCTGGGTTGGTTCTTCCTCATACTGTTCTTTTAGTCTGGGATGGGGCTGGTTCTACATCATGCTGTTCTGTTATTCTGGACTGGGGCTGTGGCTGGTTCTACCTCATGCTGTTCTATCTGGGCTGGGGCCGGTTCTACCTCATGCTGTTCTGTTTGTCTGGGCTGGTGCTGGTTCTACCTTATACTGTTCTGTTAGTCTGGGCTGGAGCTGGTTCTACGTCATCCGGTTCATTTCGTCTGGGCTGGGCTGGTTCTACCTCATACTGTTCTGTTAGTCTGGGATGGGGCTGGTTCTACCTCATACTGCCCTGTTAGTCTGGGCTGGAGTTGGTACCAACTCATGCTGTTCTATCTGGGATGGGGCCAGTTCTACCTCATGCTGTTCTGTTAGTCTGGGCTGGGCTGGTTCTACCTTATACTGTCCTGTTAATCTGGGCTGGAGCTGGTTCTACCTCATACTATTCTGTTAATCTGGGCTGGGGCTGGTTCTACCCCACACTGTTCTGTTAGTCTTGGCTGGGATTGGTTCTATCTCACGCTGTTCTGTTTGTCTGGGCTTGGAATGGTTCTACCTCATACTATTCTGTTAGTCTTGGTTGGGGTTGGTAATACCACATACTGTTCTGTTAGTCTTGGCTTGTTCTACCTCATGTTGTTCTGTTAGTCTGGGCTGGTTCTACCTCATACTGTTATGTTAGTCTGGGATGGGGCTGGTTCTACATCATGCTCTTCTGTTATTCTGGGCTGGGGCTGGTTCTACCTCATACTGTTCTTTTAGCCTGGGCTGGGGCTGGTTCTACCTCATACTTTTCTGTTAGTCTGGCCTAGGGCTGGTTCTACCTCATACTGTTCTGTTAGTCTGGGCTTGAGCTGGTTCTATGTCATACTGTTCATTTATTCTGGGCTGTAGCTTGTTCTACCTCATGCTGTTCTATCTGGGCTGGGTCCATTTCTACCACATGCTGTTCTATTAGTCTGGGCTGGGGCTGGTTCTAACTCATATTGTTCTGTTAGTCTGGGCTGGGACTTGTTCTACCTCATGCTGTTCTGTTAGTCTGCGCTGAGGATGGTTCCACCTCATACTGTTCTGTTAGTCTGGGCTGGGGTGGGTTCTACGTCATACTGTTCTGTTAGTCTGGGCCGGGACTGGGTCTACCTCATGCTGTTCTGTTAGTCTGGGTTGGTTCTTCCTCATACTGTTCTTTTAGTCTGGGATGGGGCTGGTTCTACATCATGCTGTTCTGTTATTCTGGACTGGGGCTGTGGCTGGTTCTACCTCATGCTGTTCTATCTGGGCTGGGGCCGGTTCTACCTCATGCTGTTCTGTTTGTCTGGGCTGGTGCTGGTTCTACCTTATACTGTTCTGTTAGTCTGGGCTGGAGCTGGTTCTACGTCATCCGGTTCATTTCGTCTGGGCTGGGGCTGGTTCTACCTCATACTGTTCTGTTAGTCTGGGCTGGAGCTGGTTCTACGTCGTACTCATCATTTAGTCTGGGCTGGGGCTGGTTCTACCTCATACTGTTCTTTTAATCTGGGTGGGAGCTGGTTCTAACTCATACTGTTCTGTTAGTCTGGGCTGGGATTGGTTCTACCTCATGCTGTTCTATCTGGGCTGGGGCCGGTTCTACCTCATACTGTTCTGTTAGTCTGGGCTGGTTCTACCTCATGCTGTTCTGTTAGTCTGGGCTTGTTCTACCTCATACTGTTCTGTTAGTCTGGGCTGGGCCTGGTTCTACCTCATGCTGTTCTGTTAGTCTGGGTTGGGGTTGGTACTACTACATACTGTTGTGTTAGTCTGGGCTGGTTCTACCTCATGCTGTTCTGTTAGTCTGGGCTGGTTCTACTTCATACATTTCTTTTAGTCTGGGCTGGGGCTGGTTCTACCTAGTACTGTTCTGTTAGTCTGGGCTGGGACTGGTTCTACCTCATGCTGTTCTGTTAGTCTGGGCTTGTTCTACCTCATGCTGTTCTGTTAGTCTGGGCTGGTTCTACTTCATACTTTTCTTTTAGTCTGGGCTGGGGCTGGTTCTACATCATACTGTTCTGTTCATCTGTGCTGGGGCTGGTTCTACCACATCCTGTTCTGTTAGTCTGGGCTGCGGCTGGTTCTACATTTACATTTACATTTAAGTCATTTAGCAGACGCTCTTATCCAGAGCGACTTACAAATTGGTTCTACCTCATACTGTTCTGTTAGTCTGTGCTGGGGCCGGTTCTACCTCATACTGTTCTGTTAGTCTGTGCTGGGGCTTACTGCTATTGAAATGGCCAAACACAAAGGTCATTGAACCCATGTTAGATCCTTCCATCTTCAGTTAGATTGTTCGTCTTTCCAAACCTGACCGTTAAGGAACAGCTGACATTCTTCCCCGATTCCTCTATTTAAACACTGTCTTGTCTGGAGTGACTGCAGTGAAGGTGTGTGTGGTGTGTGTATGTGTGTGTGTGTGGCAACATTAGCGAAATATCAGTGTTATCACCTGCTCCTTTCACTCCGTGTCTCCTGATGGCAGAGCAGTGTGTTGCCTTCTGCAGAGTCTGTTGTTGGCTAAATCCTCCCAACAGCAGTCTGTGTAATCACACACCCCAATTATCCCAACCCCTGCTCTCCCTTTCTCCTTTTCTTTCCCCTATTTCCTCTCCTCCACCAACACAGCGGCCTCTCCTCTTCTCCTCCTTGCTACACGGCGTAATTAGCTTTCATCAGGCGAAGCGTAGGACAGGAGAATGAAAAAGAGCACCTTAGCGATTGTGCAAGCCACTCTCCTTCCTCCTCTCCCTCTACCTCTCTCATAATCAGACACAATTTCAATCAGATGGATTTTTATCGCTAACACTAAGGAGAATTGGCCTTTATCCCAGGCAACCCCCTCTCAACCCTTCCTCCCTCCTCTGAGTGGTTGCCTGGTGAAGCCGTCACTTAGGGGAACTCCTCTGTGCCTGAAGGACACCTTGTCTTCGGAATGAAATGTATATTTTGTCACAGTGACTCACGGACCAACCAAGGTGTACAGTAAGAAGTCATGAATCTTCTCCGAGCGATAATTAGTCCCTTTTGGAGATAATTGGTGGACACATTTTATTGAACCCCCCTTTTTCTCTCATGGTGGCTCAATGTCATTAGTAGATCCAAATGTATGTGTTTAGAAATCCTGTCCGAGACGGCTCTGTTCTGTGCCTTCGTGCTCTCTGTCATCCCACCATATGGGGCAGAACAGAAGTGGCCTTATTCCTCAGAGATATCTAAGACATGTCATCTGCTTCCCCAGATGTTGGATAAGGGAAGAGCTGTACTGTGCTGTACACATGCACCTCCTCAACTGTATTTCTCAGGTGCTTAGTAAGACAGCAGATGCTACAGCAAATCAACCATGTGTTTAGCAGAGGAGATATTTTCTGATGAACAGTGGAGGCTCCTAGAGGAGGAAGGGAAGGATCATCCTTCTCAGTGAGTTTAATTAAAATAGTGAAACATTGAAAAATGTATCCTTTTTCGAATTGACTATAGTAAATGTATGTCACCAAAACTGATTTGCAATGAAGGTCTACAGTAGCCTCAACAGCACTCTTTAGGGTATCACCATGGTATAGCCGGAGGACAGCTAGCTTCCGTCCTCCTCTGGGTACATTGACTTCAATACATAACCTAGGAGGCTCATGGTTTTCACCCCCTTCCATAGACTTACACAGTAATTACTAAGACTTCCGGAGTACATCTTCCAATCTTTCAGAGCTCTTGCATCATGAACTGACATGTTGTCCATCCAATCAAAGGATCAGAGAATGAATAGTGCTGAAAGCAAAAGGTGCAGCTTCTGTAGCTTCCACTGCAGTGCATAAAATGTGGTAAGTTGTTGACTCAGAGAGAGAAAGATAATAGTTAAACAGTTTTGAACAAATTAATTTCTTCACAAATTAAGGAGAAACAGCAGAGAGAGAGAGCTATATATATTAAAAATTTAACTTTTCACTTACTTATCTACCTAATGCAGCTAGCTAATTTAGCCTACTCAACAACCTGACTCAAAAAGAGAGGAATGCTATTTATGATAGCTAACTAGCTAAGGCTATCCAACACAGGAACTCTTCCAAGTCAAGGTAAGCTTTCGGTTGTATTTATTTATTGCCACCGGGACCCACCAGTGTAACTGCTAAACTGCTTGCTGTACACTGCCCTTTGTGATTGTAGCAAGTTTACTAACGCGTTAGTTCTAGTAGCTATGTTGACTATAACGTTAGCTAATATGGTGACAATGATGTAACTGTTGGCGTTTATGGTATGAAGGTTTGGCTTGGATATTTTTTTCCCGCCTGGTCACAGACAGCTGCTGTGTTGTGGGCTGAAGTCCACAAGCAAAGGGAAAAGGTGAGAGGAGGAGAGGACGTAGATGCGAGGAGGAATTATACAAAGAGCAAAGTGATGATGTTGTTTGTATGTGGCTGCCATGAAAGTGAACTGTGGGTGTATTCCTTCCGATGATTCTATTGCAAAACGTTTCTTAAATGGAAGCAAACAGAACAAAATGGGGCTGGACCTACCAGAATTTGTCCAATAGAGACTATCGCTTGCAAGAGTGTGCAAGGCAGTATTGAATATGTCACTGTGTGTCACCTTGATTACTCCAATTTTCTCTCGACCTATGCTCCTACATTATAAATGTTCATTTGCAGGCTAAGTTGAAGCAACCTCATGATGGGTACAGGGCAAATTTGAGTATCATGTAGTAGCCTAAACCTAGCAATGTTACATTGAACTGGGTGAATTGAATATGAATGACAGTCATCCAATATGCTGTAATAGAAATAAGGCCATCCCCATACAAATAAAATTGTCCTCCTTAATCTTATACGGCACCGACTGCCACTGCTGGTGAGGTACTGTTCAATAGTGTGACTGTTCACACAGGTAATGTTAAATTAGCACCATACTGTATTTTGGCGTTGCACACTGTACAGCTCGTGGAGGATAAGGTAGCAGCTAATCATTGTTCACCCATGCATGTGGACTGATTCTTAATAGTACCACTCTCTGTATTTGGCCATGGTTGACATTTACTTGATAATGCGTGTTTAATCCTATTCTGTTTCTGAGGCGATTTGCAGGTGGAACGAACGGAGACCTTCCGTATATAACCATGGAGGAGAGGAGCGAAGAGAGAGGAGGGAAAAGACAGGAGAAGAGAGAGAAGAGAGAGGAGAGAAGAGAGAGGAGAAGAGAGAGAAGAGAAGAGAGAGGAGAGAAGAGAGAAGAGAGAGAGAAGAGAGAAGATAGAAGAGAAAGGATAGAGGAGAGAAGAGAGAGGAGAGAAGAGAGAGGAGAGAAGAGAGAGGAGAGAGGAGAGAGGAGAGAAGAGAGAAGAGAGAAGAGAGAGGAGAGAAGAGAGAGAGGAGAGAAGATAGAAGATAAAGGATAGAGGAGAGAAGAGAGAGGAGAGAAGAGAGAAGAGAGAAGAGAAAGCATAGAGGAGAGAAGAGAGAAGAGAGAGAGGAGAGAAGAGAGAAGAAAGAAGAGAAAGGATAGAGGAGAGAAGAGAGGAATGAGAGGAGAGAGGAGAGAAGACTGAATCTGGATCTCTCTCTATTCATCTCTCCTCTTCCTCCCTCTAATTATCTTTCTCTCGCTCTCTCGTCTCATTTTCTCTCTCTCCGCTCTTCTCTCCCTCTCAATTCAATTCAAGGGGCTTTGTTGGCATAGGAAACATACTGTATGTTTACATTGCCAAAGCAAGTTAAAATGATAAACAAAAGTGAAATAAACAATAAAAGTGAACAGTAAATATTACACTCACACAAGTTACAAAAGAATAGAGACATTTCAAATGTCATATTATGTCATCCAGCGATCATACACTGTTTACCAGGGGGCAGGGCTACCGACGTTAAGGCTAATCTGAAGATGGTGCTGGCTAAAGCTAAAACTGGCGAGTGTAGAGAGTATAGAGATATTGTTATCCACGTCGGCACCAACGATGTTAGGATGAAACAGTCAGAGATCACCAAGCGCAACATAGCTTCTGCGTGCATATCAGCTAGAAAGATGTGTCGGCATCGAGTAATTGTCTCTGGCCCCCTCCCAGTTAGGAGGAGTGATGAGCTCTACAGCAGAGTCTCACAACTCAATCGCTGGTTGAAAACTGTTTTCTGCCCCTTCCAAAAGATAGAATTTGTAGATAATTGGCCCTCTTTCTGGGACTCACCCACAAACAGGACCAAGCCTGGCCTGCTGAGGAGTGACGGACTCCATCCTAGCTGGAGGGGTGCTCTCATCTTATCAACCAACATAGACAGGGCTCTAACTCCTCTAGCTCCACAATGAAATAGGGTGCAGGCCAGGCAGCAGGCTGTTAGCCAGCCTGCCAGCATAGTGGAGTCTGCCACTAGCACAGTCAGTGTAGTCAGCTCAGCTATCACCATTGAGACCGTGTCTGTGCCTCGACCTAGGTTGGGCAAAACTAAACATGGCGGTGTTCGCCTTAGCAATCTCACTAGGATAAAGACCACCTCCATTCCAGTCATTACTGAAAGAGATCATGATACCTCACATCTCAAAATAGGGCTACTTAATGTTAGATCCCTTACTTCAAAGGCAATTATAGTCAATGAACTAATCACTGATCATAATATTGATGTGATTGGCCTAACTGAAACATGGCTTAAGCCTGATGAATTTACTGTTTTAAATTAGGCCTCACCTCCTGGCTACACTAGTGACCATATCCCCCTGTGCATCCCGCAAAGGCGGAGGTGTTGCTAACATTTACGATAGCAAATTTCAATTCACAAAAAAAAATGATGTTTTCGTCTTTTGAGCTTCTAGTCATGAAATCTATGCAGCCTACTCAATCACTTTTTATAGCTACTGTTTACAGGCCTCCTGGGCCATATACAGCGTTTCTCACTGAGTTCCCTGAATTCCTATCGGACCTTGTAGTCATAGCAGATAATATTCTAATCTTTGGTGACTTTAATATTCACATGGAAAAGTCCACAGACCCACTCCAAAAGGCTTTCGGAGCCATCATCGACTCAGTGTGTTTTGTCCAACATGTCTCTGGACCCACTCACTGTCACAGTCATACACTGGACCTAGTTTTGTCCCATGGAATAAATGTTGAGGTTCTTAATGTTTTTCCTCATAATCCTGGACTATCGGACCACCGTTTGATTACGTTTGCAATTGCAACAAATAATCTGCTCAGACCCCAACCAAGGACCATCAAAAGTCCTGCTATAAATTCACAGACAACACAAACACAAAGATTCCTTGATGCCTACCCAAGGACGCCAGAGGACAAAAATCAGTTAACCACCTAACTGAGGATCTCAATTTAATCTTGCGCAATACCCTAGATGCAGTTGCACCCCTAAAAACTAAAAACATTTCTCATAAGAAACTAGCTCCCTAGTACACAGAAAATACCCGAGCTCTGAAGCAAGCTTCCAGAAAATTGGAACGGAAATGGCGCCACACCAAACTGGAAGTCTTCCAAGCAAAGACGGTACCGTGCAGTACCGAAGAGCCCTTACAGCTGCTCGATCATCCTATTTTTCTAACTTAATTGAGGAAAATAAGAACAATCCAAAATTCCTTTTTGATACTGTCGCAAAGCTAACTAAAAAGCAGCATTCCCCAAGAGAGGATGACTTTCACTTTAGCAGTGATAAATTCATGAACTTCTTTGAGGAAAAGATTATGATTATTAGAAAGCAAATTACGGACTCCTCTTTAAACCTGCGTATTCCTCCAAACCTCAGTTGTCCTGAGTCTGCACAACTCTGCCAGGACCTAGGATCAAGAGAGACGCTCAAGTGTTTTAGTACTATATCTCTTGACACAATGATGAAAATAATCAGGGCCTCTAAACCTTCAAGCTGCATACTGGACCCTATTCCAACTAAACTACTGAAAGAGCTGCTTCCTGTGCTTGGCCCTCCTATGTTGAACATAATAAATGGCTCTCTATCCACTGGATGTGTACCAAACTCACTAAAAGTGGCAGTAATAAAGCCTCTCTTGAAAAAGCCAAACCTTGACCCAGAAAATATAAAAAACTATCGGCCTATATCGAATCTTCCATTCCTCTCAAAAATTTTAGAGAAGGCTGTTGCGCAGCAACTCACTGCTTTCCTGAAGACAAACAATGTATACGAAATGCTTCAGTCTGGTTTTAGACCCCATCATAGCACTGAGACGGCACTTGTGAAGGTGGTAAATGACATTTTAATGGCATCGGACCGAGGCTCTGCATCTGTCCTCGTGCTCCTAGACCTTAGTGCTGCTTTTGATACCATCGAACACCACATTATTTTGGAGAGATTGGAAACCCAAATTGGTCTACACACACATGTTCTGGCCTGGTTTAGATCTTATCTGTCGGAAAGATATCAGTTTGTCTCTGTGAATGGTTTGTCCTCTGACAAATCAACTGTAAATATCGGTGTTCCTCAAGGTTCTGTTTTAGGACCACTATTGTTTTCATTATACATTTTACCTCTTGGGGATGTTATTCTAAAACATAATGTTAACTTTCACTGCTATGCGGATGACACACAGCTGTACATTTCAATGAAACATGGTGAAGCCCCAAAATTGCCCTCGCTAGAAGCATGTGTTTTAAGGAAGTGGATGGCTGCAAACTTTCTACTATTAAACTCGGACAAAACAGAGATGCTTGTTCTAGGTCCCAAGAAACAAAGAGATCTTCTGTTGAATCTGACAATTAATCTTAATGGTTGTACAGTCGTCTCAAATAAAACTGTGAAGGACCTCGGCGTTACTCTGGACCCTGATCTCTCTTTTGAAGAACATATCAAGACCATTTCGAGGACAGCTTTTGTCCATCTATGTAATATAGTTTTAAGTTCCTCGGCATACACATCACAGACAAACTTAATTGGTCCACTCACACTGACAGCGTCGTGAAGAAGGCGCAGCAGCGCCTATTCAACCTCAGGAGGCTGAAGAAATTCGGCTTGTCACCAAAAGCACTCACAAACTTCTACAGATGCACAATCGAGAGCATCCTGGCGGGCTGTATCACCGCCTGGTACGGCAACTGCTCCGCCCTCAACCGTAAGGCTCTCCAGAGGGTAGTGAGGACTGCACAACGCATCACCGGGGGCAAACTACCTGCCCTCCAGGACACCTACACCACCCGTTGTTACAGGAAGGCCATAAAGATCATCAAGGACATCATCCACCCGAACCACTGCCTGTTCACCCCGCTATCATCCAGAAGGCGAGGTCAGTACAGGTGCATCAAAGCTGGGACCGAGAGACTGAAAAACAGCTTCTATCTCAAGGCCATCAGACTGTTAAACAGCCACCACTAACATTGAGTGGCTGCTGCCAACACACTGTCATTGTCACTGACCCAACTCCAGCCATTTTAATAATGGGAATTGATGGGAAATTATGTAAAAATATATCACTAGCCACTTTAAACAATGCTACCTAATATAATGTTTACATACCCTACATTATTCATCTCATATGCATATGTATATACTGTACTCTACATCATCGACTGCATCCTTATGTAATACATGTATCACTAGCCACTTTAACTATGCCACTTTGTTTACTTTGTCTACACACTCATCTCATATGTATATACTGTACTCGATACCATCTACTGTATGCTGCTCTGTACCATCACTCATTCATATATCCTTATGTACATATTCCTTATCCCCTTACACTGTGTATAAGAATTGTTAGTTAGATTACTTGTTGGTTATCACTGCATTGTCGGAACTAGAAGCACAAGCATTTCGCTACACTCGCATTAACATCTGCTAACCATGTGTATGTGACAAATAAAATTTGATTTGATTTGATTTGATTTATTGCAAAAATCAGAAACTTTCTGTCCAAAAATGATGCAGAAAAATTAATCCATGCTTTTGTCACTTCTAGGTTAGACTACTGCAATGCTCTACTTTCCGGCTACCCGGATAAAGCACTAAATAAACTTCAGTTAGTGCTAAATACGGCTGCTAGAATCCTGACTAGAACCAAAAAAATTGATCATATTACTCCAGTGCTAGCCTCTCTACACTGGCTTCCTGTCAAAGCAAGGGCTGATTTTAAGGTTTTACTGCTAACCTACAAAGCATTACATGGGCTTGCTCCTACCTATCTCTCTGATTTGGTCCTGCCGTACATACCTACACGTACGCTACGGTCACAAGACGCAGGCCTCCTAATTGTCCCTAGAATTTCTAAGCAAACAGCTGGAGGGAGGGCTTTCTCTTATAGAGCTCCATTTTTATGGAACGGTCTGCCTACCCATGTCAGAGAAGCAAACTCGGTCTCAACCTTTAAGTCTTTACTGAAGACTCATCTCTTCAGTGGGTCACATGATTAAGTGTAGTCTGGCCCAGGAGTGGGAAGGTGAACGGAAAGGCTCTGGAGCAATGAACCGCCCTTGCTGTCTCTGCCTGGCCGGTTCCCCTCTTTCCACTGGGATTCTCTGCCTCTAACCCTATTACAGGGGCTGAGTCACTGGCTTACTGAGGCTCTCTCATGCCGTCCCTGCAGGGGGTGCGTCACCTGAGTGGGTTGATTCACTGTTGTGGTCATCCTGTCTGGGTTGGCGCCCCCCCCCCCTCTCGGGCTGTGCCGTGGCGGAGATCTTTGTGGGCTATACTCAGCCTTGTCTCAGGATGGTAAGTTGGTGGTTGAAGATACCCCTCTAGTGGTGTGGGGGCTGTGCTTTGGCAAAGTGGGTGGGGTTATATCCTTCCTGTTTGGCCCTGTCCGGGGTGTCCTCGGATGGGGCCACAGTGTCTTCTGTCCCCTCCTGTCTCAACCTCTCAACCTATGTATGCTGCAGTAGTTTGTGTCGGGGGGCTAGGGTCAGTTTGTTATATCTGGAGTACTTCTCCTGTCCTATTCGGTGTCCTGTGTGAATCTAAGTGTGCGTTCTCTAATTCTCTCCTTTCTTTCTCTCTCTCGGAGGACCTGAGCGCTAGGACCATGCCCCAGGACTACCTGACATGATGACTCCTTGCTGTCCCCAGTCCACCTGGCCATGCTGCTGCTCCAGTTTCAACTGACCTGAGCCCTAGGACCATGCCCCAGGACTACCTGACATGATGACTCCTTGCTGTCCCCAGTCCACCTGGCCATGCTGCTGCTCCAGTTTCAACTGTTCTGCCTTACTATTATTCGACCATGCTGGTCATTTATGAACATTTGAACATCTTGGCCATGTTCTGTTATAATCTCCACCCGGCACAGCCAGAAGAGGACGGGCCACCCCACATATGCTCTCTCTAATTCTCTCTTTCTTTCTTTCTTTCTCTCTCTCGGAAGACCTGAGCCCTAGGACCGTGCCCCAGGACTACCTGACATGATGACTCCTTGCTGTCCCTGGTCCACCTGACTGTGCTTCTGCTCCAGTTTCAACTGTTCTGCCTTATTATTATTCGACCATGCTGGTCATTTATGAACATTTGAACATCTTGGCCATGTTCTGTTATAATCTCCACCCGGCACAGCCAGAAGAGGACTGGCCACCCCACATAGCCTGGTTCCTCTCTAAGTTTCTTCCTAGGTTTTGGCCTTTCTAGGGAGTTTTTCCTAGCCACCGTGCTTCTACACCTGCATTGCTTGCTGTTTGGGGTTTTAGGCTGGGTTTCTGTACAGCACTTTGAGATATCAGCTGATGTACGAAGGGCTATATAAATACATTTGATTTGATTTGATTTTGATTTGATGTCTTTAAACAGTATATGTGCAAATAGTTAAAGTACAAAACGTGAAAATAAATAACATAAATATGGGTTGTAATTTACAATGGTGTTTGTTCTTCACTGGTTCCCCTTTTCTCGTGGCAACAGGTCACAAATCTTGCTGCTGTGATGGCACCCTGTGGAATTTCACCCAGTAGATATGGGAGTTTATCAAAATAGGATTTGTTTTCAAATTCTCTGTGGATCTGTGTAATCTGAGGGACATATGTGTCTCTCATATGGTCATACACTTGGCAGTAGGTTAGGAAGTGCAGCTCAGTATCCAGCTCATTTTGTGGGCAGTGAGCACATAGCCTCTCTTCTCTTGAGAGCCATGTCTGCCTACGGTGGCCTTTCTCAATAGCAAGGCTATGCTCACTGAGTCTGTACACAGTCAAAGCTTTCCTTACTTGTGGGTCAGTCACAGTGGTCAGGTATTCTGCCACTGTGTACTCTCTGTTTAGGGCCAAATAGCATTCTATTTAGCTCTGTTTTTTTTTGTTAATTCTTTCCAATGTGTCAAGTAATCTTTTTGTTTTCTCATAATTTGGTTGGGTCTAATTGTGCTGCTGTCCTGGCACTCTTTAGGGTGTGTTTGTGTTTGTGAACAGATCCCCAGAACCAGCTTGCTTAGGGGACTCTTCTCCAGGTTCATCTCTCTGTAGGGTGTGTTTGTGTTTGTGAACAGATCCCCAGGACCAACTTGCTTAGGGGACTCTTCTCCAGGTTCATCTCTCTGTAGGGTGTGTTTGTGTTTGTGAACAGATCCCCAGAACCAGCTTGCTTAGGGGACTCTTCTCCAGGTTCATCTCTCTGTAGGGTGTGTTTGTGTTTGTGAACAGATCCCCAGGACCAACTTGCTTAGGGCACTCTTCTCCAGGTTCATCTCTCTGTAGGTGATGGCTCTGTGGGGTGTGTTTGTGAACAGATCCCCAGAACCAGCTTGCTTAGGGGACTCTTCTCCAGGTTCATCTCTCTGTAGGGTGTGTTTGTGTTTGTGAACAGATCCCCAGAACCAGCTTGCTTAGGGGACACTTCTCCAGGTTCATCTCTCTGTAGGTGATGGCTTTGTTATGGAAAGTCTGGGAATCACATCCTTTTAGGTGGTTGTTGAGTTTAACGGCTCTTTTCTGGATTTTGATAATTAGCGGGTATCGGCCTAATTCTGCTCTGCATGCATTATTTGGTGTTTTACGTTGTACACGGATGATATTTGATTTTTGATTTTTTTGTTGAATTTTACCCCTTTTTCTCCCCAATTTCGTGGTATCCAATTGTTTTTAGTAGCTACTATCTTGTCTCATTGCTACAACTCCTGTACAGGCTCGGGAGAGACGAATGTTGAAAGTCATGCGTCCTCCGATACACAACCCAACCAAGCCGCACTGTTTCTTAACACAGCGTATCCAACCCGGAAGCAAGCCGCAACAATGTGTCGGAGGAAACACCGTGCACCTGGCAACCTTGGTTAACGCGCACTGCGCCTGGTCCCCCACACAGGAGTCGCTGTTGCGCGATGAGACAAGGATATCCCTACCGGCCAAGCCCTCCCCTAACCCGGACAACACTAGGCCAATTGTGCGTCGCCTCGCGGCCGGTTACAAGAGAGCCTGGGCGTGAACCCAGAGTCTCTGGTGGCACAGCTGGCGCTGCAGTAGAGCGCCCTTAACCACTGCGTTACCCGGGAGTCCCCGCGGAGGATATTTTTGCAAAATTCTGCATGCAGACTCTCAATATGGTGTTTGTTTCATTTTGTGAATTCTTGAACAGGGAGGGAAATGACTGATGGAGAGGACAGGGGGGACAGAGAGAAAGGAGGGATGGGGAGGACAGGAGGGAAGATGGAATGGGGAGGACAGAGGGGACAGGGAAGGGGACAGGGGGACAGTGACAAAAAATGAAAATGCAGCTCTTCTATAACCTGCATGTCCCATGTCGACCTTGCAAGCTGAAACCAATAAGGTTGGAGGGCCACAATGCAGCCGTATCTTAGTTCTGTAAGACAAGTCAAAACGGAAAAACTAAATTAATTTTGACTAAAGAAGAATCAAACTTGTCATACAACATTAAGAATAATGTTATTACACTACTATGCAAATGAGCATTGCTTCAGGCTGGTGATCATGGTTGCTTATGCATGAACAAATCTAAGATGCCTCTGTGTGTCTACAGGAGGAAATGATGCAGGATCCATTTGGGCTTGTTTCAGACCATGAATATGTATTTGAAATCAAGGAAAATATTACTGTTTTCATAATGATTCGTTATTTACACAGAATTTCTATGGAATTATTAGCCTATTTTGAATAAGAAAGAGAAACGTCTTTGTCAACAAAAAAAAGTTTGTCAAAGTAAGGCAAAACATGTTTTTATAATAATGATTTCCTGCTGATGGTAATGGTGAAGAACAGACATGAATAGATAGACTGTTCAAATGTTCATGTCTTTGGACGGCATCGCCTTATAGCGGAACAGTGTTGGTAAAGAACCCCATAATGGGTTCAGAAACACATGAATAATGAAAGCTATTTGATGCATTTTAAATGATGATAGAACACATCTTGTGCTATTGGCATCCATCGTCTGTGTGGCGATTCAGAAGTGGGTATCTGGTATCTGTGAAACATCGTCCAGGTTTTCCGGGTCAACTCTTTTAAAGGGGTTACAGAAAGCAGGTATGTTTTATCAGTGGCCCTCCAGTGTACCCACCTCACATTAACCACACACCTGGCCCCTGCTCAGGTCGATGGAGACGAATTAGCCTGGGCCGGAAGCCAATGTCAGGACAGTGTGAGAGCTCTGAGAGAGTGTCGACCCCTTGCATGTGGGAACGGCTTCCGCCCTGCTTCAGAACCCTTTCTGGGCTGTCTACATAGAGCAGCTTATCCTCTTAATAAATAAACCTGGAACAGGGAATCGGAAAACACAGGGATCAGTGGTTGGATCCAGCTGGCATGCATCTAGCGCTCCTCTGTGGAACGAGGGAGGGATTATCCCTTTCACTTAGCGCCGCCGTTAATTTCTTCTGCCAGGTTGAACTCCCAGAATGCACCAGGGGGATTGGCTGTCGACTCGCTCCCTCTCTCCCGACTTTCTTAGAGGCAGCGAGAACAGAGCAGGAGATGTAGAGTTTGCCGCCCTCTTTGATGCTGTTTTATACATTCACCCCACCAAGCCTCGGAGAGAGCGTTCTGAGACAAGGTGTTCTCCAGTCTCAGCCCAACAATGTACTGTAAGTCTCTGTTTTCAGTCATCGTAAAAAAAACATTTAAAAACAACATCAATAGTGTTAGATCCCTGTTTTAACACATAAGGCATCTGTTGTTTTGTTCCCTCGAAGCCGAGATGTTTGTAATCGGTTTTAAACCTGTCGTTAACAGCATAACGACTTGTGTTATGTCTCTAACAACATACTGTAGTGTGGAGAAACTGTTGGAAACAGAGATGGCTTGGATGCCAATATACTCTCAATGGACTAATAAAAGCATCCATCTTGGATCCCATGCTAGAGTTTGTCTTCCAGCCCAGGATTGTATTCAGTCAGGAGAATTGTTCAAAACGTTGCAGGTTGAGAATCAGATGTGTTCTATACCATACAATACAGTTCTGTTTGAACACACTGTAACGTTGCACCATGCTGAACGGGGCCTCTTTTCTCTTCTTGTTTTGTTGACAGAGTGCCATCTTGGGCTCTACAATGGGCACAACCCGGCCTCAGGGCAATTCGTATGATTTAAGATGTACATTCCTGTCCCTCCATTTAGTATGATATGTTACGAACAGAATAGCGGTCACACAATATCATACGAATTGGATGACGTAACATATCATACATCTTGCAGGATGTCTGGTATTATGCGTCTTTCTTTGAGACCAGGCTGCTTGTTGCATCATAACAACAAAGGTTAGGAGAGATTACATTGCAGGTTAGGAGAACTAAGGACAAAGCAGTGGAGGCTCCTCAGAGGAGGAAGGGAAGGACCATCCTACTCAATGAATTTCATACAAATTAAAGTAGTGAAACATTGAAAAGTTATCATTTTTAGATAAAACTATAATAAATATATTCACGTCACCAAATGTAAGTCGCTCTGGATAAGAGCGTCTGCTAAATGACTTAAATGTAAATGTAAATGTAAATAACTGATTAAAATTAAGGTTTAAAGTAACCTCAAAATAAAAACAAATCAAATTGTATTAGTCACACACATTTGTGTTTCTAGCTCCAACAGTGCAGTACTATCTAACAAGCAATATCTAACAATTTCACAACAATACACACAATACACACAAATCTCAAGTAAATTAAAGAATTACGAATACATCAATATTAGGATGAGCAATGTCTGAGCGGCATAGACTAAAATACAGTAGAATAGAATACAGTATATACATATGAGATGAGTAAAACAAAATATGCAAACATTGTTAAAGTGACCAATGTTCCATTATTAAAGCGGCCAGTGATTTCAAGTCTATGTATACAGGGCAGCAGCCTCTAAGGTGCTAGTGTTGGCTATTTAACAGTCTTGGGATAGAATCTGTTTTTCAGTCTCTCGGTCCCAGCTTTGATGCATCTGTACTGACCTCACCTTCTGGATGATAACGGGGTGAACAGGCAGTGGCTCGGGTGGTTGTTGTCCTTGATGATCCTTTTGGCCTTCCTGTGACATCGGGTGATTTAGGTGTCCTGGGGTGCAGGTAGCCTAGGAGGCTCATGGTTCTCACCCCCTTCCATAGACTTACACAGTAATAAGTATGACGACTTCCGGAGGACGTCCTCCAACCTATCGGAGCTTTTACATCATGATCTGACATGTTGTCCATCCAATCAAAGGACCAGAGAATTAATCTAGAACTGAAAGAATAAGCTACAGCTAGCTAGCACTGCAGTGGAAATGAATTTATTCTCAAATTAAGGAGAAGCAGCAGAAGGTGTGAGAGATATTTTGTTGTATTTTTACTTTCTTAACTTTCACTTACGCTAGCCAATTTAGCCTACTCAACAATCTGACTCAAACAGACACGCAAGGGCCATCTTGTTTCTCTGTGAATAGATCAGACTAACTAGGGCAAACCAGGTGAGAGGGGAGAGGGGGAATAGGCTGGAGGATGTATAGACCACTGTGTTTCCCATCAACCCTAGGGCACGACAGGAAATTACATTACTGTTCAGAAAGGCAGAAACGTACTACATATAAAATATATAGCTATATTCTAAGGGCTATATGTATGATGAAAACCAGATTGTTTGTATCTTTTGCCCATGCTCATCCATAATATAGTCATACTACTGTAATAATGTGCAAAAAATCATATGTTGTCAATGATGATACTGTGTTTTCCTGTCTTCGTTTACTCGGCAGACTGTGGTTGTCTCTCAGTTCCCAGGGATTTCTCTCACCTTCCATATGAAGCTAATGAGACTCAGTACTTTGTACCAGGAAATGGATGAGTCAAATAATGAAGGTATCATGTTTATAATCCTATTCAGCAACTTTCAGAGCTATTCACCACTGTCATATGATTTTTGGCGAGTGTAAGTTGGAACCATAGAAAAAGAGTTTGGACATCTCAGTGGGACAGCCTGGTTTGGACATCTCAGTGGGACAGCCTGGTTTGGACATCTCAGTGGGACAGCCTGGTTTGGACATCTCAGTGGGACAGCCTGGTTTGGACATCTCAGTGGGACAGCCTGGTTTGGACATCTCAGTGGGACAGCCTGGTTTGGACATCTCAGTGGGACAGCCTGGTTTGGACATCTCAGTGGGACAGCCTGGTTTGGACATCTCAGTGGGACAGCCTGGTTTGGACATCTCAGTGGGACAGCCTGGTTTGGACATCTCAGTGGGACAGCCTGGTGGTTCTCAGGACATCTCAGTGGGACAGCCTGGTTTGGACATCTCAGTGGGACAGCCTGGTTTGGACATCTCAGTGGGACAGCCTGGTTTGGACATCTCAGTGGGACAGCCTGGTTTGGACATCTCAGTGGGACAGCCTGGTTTGAATAAAGGCTAAATATTTAAAACCAAGTGTCACAAAAATATCCCACTGCCAAGAATGTACAGTGCAAAATGCCTCAATGAATGCAAAAACGTTTTCTTTGATTTCTGGTTCTCTTCGTCTTTTTCCCTCCCGGTCTGACCCTGCATGCTGCCCAGTACTTCTGGAAACCTTTGGAAGTGTCTTCTCCTCTCTGTCAACCTTGGCACCTGAACGCAGCCAGCATCACAAGTGACACGCTCCTTCTGACTCCCGTCTCCCCCCTGCTCGCCACCGCTCCCTCGCTAGCTCGCTGCTGACTGTTTGTTTAGGAATCTGGGCTCGAACATTTTATTCCATCGACCATGCTCGCTATCAACACACAATTATCTGGGTTAATCATGTGGAACAGTGGCAAATTCACCTGGGGCTTAGGAACTAATGACATTCTCGTCTGGCCTGCTTTAGTGAAATGGCCTAGCACCTGCAGCAGAAACAGGGAGATTGCCAAAGAAAATGTGGTCTCATTTCGTCCTCCTTCCCCTCCACTCCTCACCACCAACCTCCCTCTCCCCCGGCCCCCAGCCCCCACCTTTCGATTCTCTTTCTCCTCTCTCTCTCTCTCTTGCTCTATCTTTCTCTATCTCTCTCTCTCTCTCTCTGTCTGTCTCTGTCTGTCTGTCTGTCTGTCTGTCTGTCTGTCTGTCTGTCTGTCTGTCTGTCTGTCTGTCTGTCTGTCTGTCTGTCTGTCTGTCTGTCTGTCTGTCTGTCTGTCTGTCTGTCTGTCTGTCTGTCTGTCTCTCTCTCTCTCTCTCTCTCTCTCTCTCTCTCTCTCTCTCTCTCTCTCTCTCTCTCTCTCTCTCTCTCTCTCTCTCTCTCTCTCTCTCTCTCTCTCTCTCTTTGTACATATTCATCTCTTTCAGGTTTCCCTCTATTGTTTTGTTTCTCTTGTCTCGCTTTTCATTCCACATCTACAGACACTCCACTGTTCATCTTCAAAGTCCAAATTAATAGAGCCAGTCATATCAAATCAAATGTTATTTGTGCTTCGTAAACATCAGGTGTAGACTAACAGCCCTTCCCAGCAATGCAGAGAGAAACATGTAGAAATAATAGAAAAATAATAACACAAGGAATAATTACACAATGAGTAAAAAATAACTTGGCTATATACACAGGGTACCAGTACCGAGTCGATGTGCAGGGGTACGATGTAATTAAGGTACATATGTACATATAGGCAGGGATAAAGTAACTAGGCAACAGGATAGATGATAGACAGTAAGCAGCAGCTTATCTGATGAGTCAAGAGAGAGTGCAAGAAGAGTCCATGCCGATATTAAGAATAGCTATTAGGTTACTATTTAACTAACCTTGTAGTGACTTGTGGCTTGGGGGTAGAAGGTTATCAGGGTCCTGTTGGTTTCAGACTTGGTGCATCGGTACCGCTTGCTGTGCCGTAGCAGACTGAACAGTCTATAACTTGGGTGGCTGGAGTCTTTGACAATTCTAAGGTCCTTCCTCTGACACCGCCTGGTATAGAGGTCCTGGATGGCAGGGAGCTCGGCCCCAGTGATGTACTAGTCCGTATGTACTACCCTCTGTAGTGCCTTGCAGTCTGATGCCAATTGCAGTTGCCATACTAAGCGGTGATGCAGCCAGTCAAGATGCCCTCAATGGTGCAGCTGTAGATCCCTTTGAGGATCTGAGGGCCCATTCCAAATCTTTTCAGCCTCCTGAGGGGGAAGAGGTGTTTTCGTGTTAGTATATGTGGACAATGATAATTCCGTAGTGATGTGGACACCGAGGAACTTGAAGCTCTCGACCTGCTCCACTACAGGCCCGTCGATGTGGATGGGGGTGTGCTCGGCCCTCCATTTCCTGTAGTCCACGATCAGCTCCTTTGTCATTCTGACAGACCGCACCACACTGCCAGGTCACTGACCTCCTTCATATATGCTGTCTCATCATCGTCAGTGATCAGGCCAACCACAATTGTGTCGTCAACAGCTTCAATGATGGTGTTGGAGTCGTGTTCACCCACGCAGTCGTGGGTGAACAGGGAGTAGTGGAGGGATATAGCACTCACCCTTGAGAGGCCCCCGTGTTGAGGGTCAGAGTGGCGGATGTGTTGTTGCCTACCCTCATCACCTGGGGCGGCCCATCAGGAAGTCCATGATCCAGTTGTAGAGGGAGGTGTTCAGTCCCAGGGTCCTGAGCTTAGTGATGAGCTTGGAGGTCACTATGGTGTTGAACGCTGGGCTGTAGTCAATGAACAGCACTCTCTTGTCCGTGTTCCTCTTGTCCATGTGGGAGAGGGCAGTGTGGAGTGTAATAGAGATTGTGTCATCTGTGGATCTGTATGCGAATTGGAGTGGGGCCAGGGTGTCTGGGATGATGGTGTTGATGTGAGCCACAACCAGCCTTTCAAAGCATTTCAAGGCTACAGATGTGACTGCTACAGGTGATACTCATTTAGACAGAACACCCTGGCGTTCTTGGGCACAGGGACTAGGGTGGTCTGCTTGAAACATGTAGGGATTACAGACTGGGTCAGGGAGAGGATGAAAATGTCAGTGAAGACACTTGCCAGCTGGTCGGCGCATGCTCTGAGTATGCATCCTCGTAATCCGTCTGCACCCACGGCCTTGTGAATGTTATGGAAACTGAGATCACACAGTCATCCGGAACAGCTGGTATTCTCATGCATGGTTCAGTCTATGCTAGGTAAAGCTCCGCCTTATCTCAGTTCACTGGTCACGATAACAACACCCACCCGTAGCACACGTTCCAGCAGGTATATCTGATCATCCCCAAAGCCAACATCTCATTTGGCCGACTTTCCTTCCAGTTCTCTGCTGCCAGTGACTGGAATGAATTGCAAAAATTGCTGAAGTTGGAGACTTATTTCCTTCACCAACTTTAAACATCAACTATCTGAGCAGCTAACCGATCGCTGCAGCTGTACATAGTCCATCTGTAAATAGCCCATCCAATCTACCTACCTCATCCACATACTGTTTTTATTTTATTTACTTTTCTTTTGCACACCAGTATCTCTACCTGCACATGTTCATCTGATCACTTATCACTCCAGTGTTAATCTGCTAAATTGTAATTATTCGCTACTATGGCCTATTTATTGTCTTATCTCCTCATGCCTTTTGCACACACTGTATATAAGACTTTCTTTTCTCTACTGTGTCATTGTCTAGTTTGTGTTATTGGCTTGTTTATTGTTTACTCCATGTGTAACTCTGTGTTGTTGTCTGTGTCACACTGCTTTTCTTTATCTTGGCCAGGTCGCAGTTGCAAATGAGGACTTGTTCTCAACTAGCTTACCTGGTTAAATAAAGGTGTTCTCAACTAGCCTACCTGGTTAAATAAAGGTGTTCTCAACTAGCCTACCTGGTTAAATAAAGGTGTTCTCAACTAGCCTACCTGGTTAAATAAAGGTGTTCTCAACTAGCCTACCTGGTTAAATAAAGGTGTTCTCAACTAGCCTACCTGGTTAAATAAAGGTGTTCTCAACTAGCCTACCTGGTTAAATAAAGGTGTTCTCAACTAGCCTACCTGGTTAAATAAAGGTGTTCTCAACTAGCCTACCTGGTTAAATAAAGGTGAAATAAAAAAATACAAATAAAAAAGTGTTGCTTGCCTCGAAGAGAGCATAGAAGGAATTGAGTTTGTCTGGCAGGCTCGCGTCATTGAGCAGTGGCTGGGTTTCTCTTTGTAATCTGTGGTAGTTTGCAGGCGCTTCCACATCTAATGAGCGTCAGAGCCGGCCTAGTAGTCCTGTATTGACATGTTGACTGTTTGATGGCTTGCCAGAGGTCGTTGCGAGATTTCTTATAAGCATCCAAATTAGTGTCCCGCTCCTTGAAAGCGGAAGCTCTAGCCTTTAGCTCAGTGCGGATGTAATCCATTACTCCTGGTTGGAATGCTTCTGGTAGGGCTCCCAAGTGGTGCAGCGGTCTAAGGCACTGCATCTCACTGCTAGAGGGGTCACTACAGACACCCTGGTTCAAATCCAGGCTGTATCACAACCGGCTGTGACGGGGAGTCCAATAGGGTGGCGCACAATTGGCCCAGTGTCGTCTGGGTTTGGCCGGTGTAGGCCATCATCGTAAATAAGAATTGAACTGCCTAGTTAAATAAAATATATATTTTTTAAATATGACGTCGTTGACGCACTTATTAATGAAGCTCGGAAAATATTCCAGTCTGTGCTAATGAAACAGTTCTGTAGCTTAGTATCTGCTTCATCAGACCACTTCCGTATTGAGCACATCACTGGTACTTCCTGTTTTGCTTGTAAGCTGGAATCGGGAGGATAGAGTTATGGTCAGATTAACTAAATGGAGGATGAGGTAGAGCTTTGTTTGCGTTTTTGTGTGTGGTGTAAAAGCTGTTCTATAATTTCTTCACCTCTAGTTGCACAGGTGACAAGCTGGTAAAAATGAGGTAAGATGGATTTTAGTTTCCCTGCATTAAAATGAACGGCCACTAGGAGCACCACCTCGAGATGTGCATTGTGTTGTTTGCTTATGTCCATATACAGCTCGTGGAGTGCGGTCTTATTGCCAGCCTCGGTTTGTGGTGGTAAACAGACAGCCCTGAAAAATATACCAGTCAAAAGTTTGGAGTCAGCTACAGTACTCATTCAGTACTTTATTTCAACTATTTTCTACATTGTAGAATAATAGTGAAGACTTCAAACTCTGAAATAACACATATGAAGTCACGTATAAATCAAAAAAGTGTTAAACAAATATATAGCTCATGGGAGAATGCCAAGAGTGTGCAAAGCTGTCATCAAGGCAGAAGGTGGCTACTTTGAAGAATCTCAAATATAAAATATATTTTGATTTGTTTAACACTTTTTTGGTTACTACCTGATTCCATATGTGTTATTTCATAGTTGTGATGTCTTCACTATTATTCTACAATGTAGAAAATAGTACAAATAAAGAAAAACCCTTGAATGAGTCGGTGTGTCCAAACCTTTGACTGGTACTATGTATATGAAAACTCTTGGTAAATATTATGGTCTGCAGCTGAGGTATTCTAGCTCAGACGAGCAAAATCTTGAGACTTACTGCATTTAACATTAGAGGTCGCGCACCAGCAGTTTTTAACTAAGAGTCACACACCTCCTCCCTTAACCTTACCTGAAGCTGCCGTTTGCCTTGACCATGCATAGAAAAATCTGTGGTTCTGCCCCTGAACAAGGCAGTTAACCCACTGTTCCCCGGTAGGCCTTCATTGTAAATAAGAATTTGTTCTTTACTGACTTGCCTAGTTAAACAAAGGTTAAATAAATGAATCAAATGTAAATGTAAATGCCGACGTAGTCTCGTCAGGGAGCCCGCTCGTCTGCCTCTCTTCTACCGGGGATTAGGGCCTGGTCTGGATTCACCACTACATCCACAGCTTCTGCCTTGTTGAAGTTGAAATCCTCATCCAGAAGTTGTCATTGGAAATGATGGCGGAAATATTATGTACAATAAAAGTTAAGATCAATGTAAAAAAAAAAAATACTAAGAAAAATGCAGAATTGGTAAGTCGGCAGCCGTCCACTGCAGCCTCGTGTTGTAGATTCCTCAACCCAATACCTTACAGTACCTATTATCTTCAGTACCATCACAGAACACATACACCACAGTACTGTCAGTCTGGAGAAACAGACAACAGAAAACGTGGAGGAGAAGAAGCGGAAGAGGAGGATGTGTTTGTGAGGAGAGGAAGATGAAGAAAATGCCTGTGTCTATCACACTCACTCACACACACACACACACACACACACACACACACACACACACACACACACACACACACACACACACACACACACACACACACACACACACACACACACACACACACACACACACACACACACACACACACACACACACACACGTTGCAGACGGACAATGAGTGAGCAGTGTGTTCTGTTCTCACTGCATAATCAGGTGCTGATTGAGTGCAGTCAGCAGATCTTTCTCTCCAACACCATCTTACAGCCTTCTATGATGTCATTTCATATGACTTACAGGAAGTAGAACTCGATGCTCATAATTATATATCAATACCAACATATGTTTCCCATCTCCGCTGCCATCCATGTGTGAAATGGGTGTCTGACTGTTGGGGGGCTCATTATACTGTGGAGGCATCTAGTGTAGCATGGTGGATGGTAGGATAGCTACATTGGTCACACTGACTAACATGGTTATTCTGATAGCTACACCTTAATAATCTCGGGGCGAGGCACTTGAGATGTCGTAGGATTTTGCGTACACCACAGATATTGGCTTTTGGTTGTATTTGAAAATGATTGTATTTGATGTTAGGTGAGAATGGAATCCTTCCTTCCATTTGGACTGTGGTAGGTCAATATGGTTTGATTACCCATTCACTGAAGTGGATGCGTATCTTCTTGTTTTCCTTCTTTTGGGCCTATTTAATGTCTTTGTCGTTAGATAAAGGACAATACTAGGCAACTGCGAAGACTTGAGCCGTCATGGATACTTGGCTTACTTCCTGGTTAATATCCTGCTATGTCCAAATAAGGGCAGAGGTCAATGGGGGTGACAGCCATTTGAGTGTTTAGCTCCGCTGGTGAGAGCCGGTCAATGGAGGGGACAGGGAAGCTTAACCTCACTTAGACAGCACGACACAACACAACACAACACAACACAAGACAACACAGCATACATACATACATACATACATACATACATACATACATACATACATACATACATACATACATACATACATACATACATACATACATACATACATACATACATACATACATACATACATACATACATACATACATACATACATACATACATACATACATACATACATACATACATACATACATACATACATACATACATACATACATACATACATACATACATACATACATACAACAGCATGATGCTCCGTTTAAATTAATGCATCTGCATTTAAGCTTCTGTTCACATACACACACACACACCCCCACACACACACACACACACACACACACACACACCAATACACTGTCAGAGAGAGACATAATAAGTGAATACCAAGTTTATACAGGGCCGTGTCATTCTTCAAGGTAATTGTAACAGGCACCCAAAATAATTGAATTTGGAGCTTAAGGATGTGTTTTAGTCCACATAAGGAGCATCTAGAGAACACTATAGGGAGCCCTGTCTTTTTGCTCCAAAGTCCATGACGTGGCTTAATAGTCTCACAGAATTCATAAGACGCCCCTGAAGGCTCCATAATCTCTGCTTTTTCCTGCTTAATAGGAGATAATACAAAAGTGTTGCGCCCGATGAATCAATATGCACCAGGCTTCAGTTTGATAATTAATACCCACGTTGGAAATAGATTTGTGATTTGGCAGGTCTCATAGTCTGATGCTGGAGCTCCTCTCTCTCTCTCCACCTCATCCTCTCTCTCCTCCTCCCCGTGCCTCTCTCTCTCCACCTCATGCCCTCTCTCCACCTCCCCGTGCCTCTCTCTCTCCACCTCATGCCCTCTCTCCACCTCCCCGTGCCTCTCCGCCCGCCAAGCCCTCGTTCCGCGGTTCCAGACCCGTATCCACATCCCATTGAACTAATCTCATTTTTTCAATAGCGTTAATGCTTTGACTAAAGCCTGTTATCTCATTATGGGGCCCACGATGGGATTTGATGGCATCCTGACATCTGTATTCATTTGCCTCGAAATTAGTCTTGACACACATTTAATGAAAAAACACTTGGAACAGTCGAGATTAGAAGTCAAGCCAAGTAGCTATCACAGGAGGGAAATATAATTTATTATTTTGGTTTTGGTTCCATTTTTGGGATTAATGATATTCTTTGGCATTAATGTTTTTATTTTGTCTTGTATTTTTTGTTTTAGTTCAATCATTTTCCATGTGAAAAAAGAGAAGACCTGCTGAGTGCCGACCTACGCCAGTGATCATGTACCCTGTGCCATTCTGTTTGTATTGTATCACAATTCTCTCTCAGTGTGAGAGAGAATTGATCAGCCTCTCAGCTCCAACATGGACCCTAACCAATACTGCGATGAGAAGTGCATTCCATTTCTGTATTGACAGCCACCTAATATACCACCACCTCTCCCCCCTCACCCCCTCCCTCCTCTCTTCTCCCTCCTCCCCCTCACCCCCTCGCTCCTCTCTTCTCCCTCCTCCCCCCTCACCCCCACTCGATCCTCTCTTCCCCCTAGTAGAGGTTGTATCAGTAGCACCACCTCCTCCTACCCCTCCCTCCTCTCTTCCCCCTAGTAGAGGTTGTATCAGTAGCACCACCTCCTCCCCCCTCCCTCCTCTCTTCCCCCTAGTAGAGGTTGTATCAGTAGCACCACCTCCTCCCCCTCCCTCCTCTCTTCCCCCTAGTAGAGGTTGTATCAGTAGCACCACCTCCTCCCCCTCCCTCCTCTCTTCCCCATGTAGAGATGGATCAGTAGCACCAACTCCTCCCCCTCCCTCCTCTCTTCCCCAAGTAGAGATGGATCAGTAGCACCACCTCCTCCCTCCTCTCTTCCCCTAGTAGAGGTTGTGTCAGTAGCACCACCTCCTCCCCCTCAACTCTTCCCCCTAGTAGAGGTTGTATCAGTAGCACCACCTCCTCACCCCCTCGCTCCTCTCTTCCCCTAGTAGAGGTTGTATCAGTAGCACCACCTCCTCCCCCTCTCCTCTCTCCCCCTAGTAGAGGTTGTATCAGTAGCACCACCTCCTCACCCCCCATCCCCCTCGCTCCTCTCTCCCCCTAGTAGAGGTTGTATCAGTAGCACCACCTCCTCACCCCCCTCACTCCTCTCTTCCCCTAGTAGAGGTTGTATCAGTAGCACCACCCCCTCTCTCCTCTCTCCCCCTAGTAGAGGTTGTATCAGTAGCACCACCTCCTCACCCCTCACCCTCCTCACTCCTCTCTTCCCCTAGTAGAGGTGGTATCAGTAGCACCACCTCCTCCCCCTCTCACCTCTCTTCCCCTAGTAGAGGTTGTATCAGTAGCACCACCTCCTTCCCCTCTCTCCTCTCTTCCCCTAGTAGAGTTGTATCAGTAGCACCACCTCCTCCCCCTCCCTCCTCTCTTCCCCAAGTAAAGGTTGTATCAGTAGCACCACCTCCTTCCCCTCTCTCCTCTCTTCCCCTAGTAGAGGTTGTATCAGTAGCACCACCTCCTTCCCCTCTCTCCTCTCTTCCCCTAGTAGAGGTTGTATCAGTAGCACCACCTCCTCCCCCTCTCTCCTCTCTCCCCCTAGTAGAGGTTGTATCAGTAGCACCACCTCCTCACCCCCATCCCCCTCACTCCTCTCTCCCCTAGTAGAGGTTGTATCAGTAGCACCACCTCCTCCCCTCTCACCTCTCTTCCCCTAGTAGAGGTTGTATCAGTAGCACCACCTCCTCCCCCTCTCTCCTCTCTTCCCCTAGTAGAGGTTGTATCAGCAGCACCACCTCCTTCCCCTCTCTCCTCTCACCCCCTCGTAGAGGTTGTATCAGTAGCACCACCTCCTCCCCCTCTCTCCTCTCTCCCCCTAGTAGAGGTTGTATCAGTAGCACCACCTCCTTCCCCTCTCTCCTCTCACCCCCTCGTAGAGGTTGTATCAGTAGCACCACCTCCTCCCCCTCTCTCCTCTCTCCCCCTAGTAGAGGTTGTATCAGTAGCACCACCTCCTCACCCCCATCCCCCTCACTCCTCTCTCCCCCTAGTAGAGGTTGTATCAGTAGCACCACCTCCTCCCCTCTCACCTCTCTTCCCCTAGTAGAGGTTGTATCAGTAGCACCACCTCCTCCCCCTCTCTCCTCTCTTCCCCTAGTAGAGGTTGTATCAGCAGCACCACCTCCTTCCCCTCTCTCCTCTCACCCCCTCGTAGAGGTTGTATCAGTAGCACCACCTCCTCCCCTCTCTCCTCTCTCCCCCTAGTAGAGGTTGTATCAGTAGCACCACCTCCTTCCCCTCTCTCCTCTCTTCCCCTAGTAGAGGTTGTATCAGTAGCACCACCTCCCCCTCTCTCCTCTCTTCCCCTAGTAGAGGTTGTATCAGTAGCACCACCTCCTCCCCCTCTCTCCTCTCTCCCCCTAGTAGAGGTTGTATCAGTAGCACCACCTCCTCACCCCCATCCCCCTCACTCCGCTCTTCCCCTAGTAGAGGTTGTATCAGTAGCACCACCTCCTCCCCCTCTCTCCTCTCTTCCCCTAGTAGAGGTTGTATCAGCAGCACCACCTCCTTCCCCTCTCTCCTCTCACCCCCTCGTAGAGGTTGTATCAGTAGCACCACCTCCTCCCCCTCTCTCCTCTCCCCCCTAGTAGAGGTTGTATCAGATGCACCACCTCCTTCCCCCTCTCTCCTCTCTTCCCCTAGTAGAGGTTGTATCAGCAGCACCACCTCCTTCCCCTCTCCTCTCACCCCCTCACCCCCCTCTCTCCTCTCTCCCCTAGTAGAGGTTGTATCCACCTCCTCCCCCTCCACCTCCTCCCCCAGTCCACCTCCTCCCCCCATCCCTCCCCCTAGTAGAGGTTGTATCAGATGCACACCACCTCCTTCCCCCTAGTAGAGGTTGTATCAGCAGCTCCTCTCTTCCCCTAGTAAAGGTTGTATCAGAGCACCACCTCCTTCCCCTCTCTCTCTCTTCCCCCTAGTAAAGGTTGTATCAGAGCACACCACTGAGTAATTCCATCAGTTTGAAAAAACCTCCTCACCCCCTCTCTCCTCTCTTCCCCCCCTAGAGATGTATCAGCGCTCCTTCCCCTCTCTCCTCTCTTCCCCTGTAGAGGTTGAAAGACCCCCTCCTTCCCCTCTCTCCTCTCACTTAGAGGTTGTATCAGAGCACCACCTCCTTCCCCTCTCTCCTCTCTTCCCCCTAGTAGATTTCATCACCACCTCCTCCCCCTCTCTCTCTCAGAGCACCACCTCCCCCTCTTCTCTCTCTCTAGTAGAGGTTCAGATGCACCACCTCTTCCCCTCAGAGGCACCACTGATAATTCCATCAGTTTGAAAAAAGAGATGAAAGCGCTCATGGATGAAAGAAACTTGGATTTCATCTCTCTCTCTCTCTCTTCACTCACTCACTCACTCACTCACTCCTCTCACTCACTCACTCACTCACTCACTCACTCACTCACTCACTCACTCACTCACTTGTTCTCTCTTCCAGTACACTATGTTGATAATTTTCTTTGGAAGAGGAGAAGGAGAGGGAGGAAAGAAGAGGAAAAAATAGAAAACGGGAATGAGAGAGAGAGAAAAAGAACAGGCTTATGCCCCTTTTGGTCTCCAAGGAGGAGGTGAGGTGAAGAAGGTGGCTAAATATAATTTGTTTACCTTCCCTGTACCTAATGTACACACTGACCTAATGTACACGCTGACCTGATGTACATGCTGACCTGATGTACATGCTGACCTGATGTACACGCTGACCTGATGTACACGCTGACCTAATGTACACACTGACCTGATGTACACACTGACCTGATGTACACGCTGACCTAATGTACACACTGACCTAATGTACACACTAACCTAATGTACACACTGACCTGATGTACACACTGACCTAATGCAAGGAGGAAGAGATGGAAGGAGGATGAGATTGGGGACGGATGAAGAGAATTCTTCATCTCTCCGCGGGCTCATCCTCCCCTCCTAATGATAAGTGCTCCACAGTCAGGTATTTGTGCTCACAAGTCAGTCTTCTCCTGGTGAGGTGAAAGGGACTGTCAAAGAAGATGATGATAAGGGACCCGTGAACACAGATGAGATAGAGAGGAGGGGGAGAAAGAAAAAAAGAGAAATGATAGCAATAGGATGAGAAGGTTAGAAAGGGAGGTTAGACAGAAGGAATGCAAAAGGAGACGTGGCAAGAGAAAATAGACACGAGAGAGAGAGAGATGATGAGAGAGAGATGGGGAGAGAGAGAGATGATGAGAGAGAGATGGGGAGAGAGAGATGGAGAGAGAGAGATGGGGAGAGATGGAGAGAGAGATGGGGAGAGAGAGATGATGAGAGAGAGATGGGGAGAGAGAGAGATGGTGTGAGAGAGATGGAGAGAGAGAGATGGGGAGAGAGAGAGATGGTGTGAGAGAGATGATGAGAGAGAGATGGGGAGAGAGAGAGATGGTGTGAGAGAGATGGAGAGAGAGAGATGGGGAGAGAGAGAGATGGTGTGAGAGAGATGATGAGAGAGAGATGGGGAGAGAGAGAGATGGTGTGAGAGAGATGGGGAGAGAGAGAGATGGTGTGAGAGAGATGGAGAGAGAGAGAGAGAGAGATGATGAGAGAGAGATGGGGAGAGAGAGAGATGGAGAGAGAGAGATGGGGAGAGAGAGAGATGGTGTGAGAGATGGAGGAGAGAGGGGAGAGAGAGAGATGGTGTGAGAGAGATGGAGAGAGAGAGATGGGGAGAGAGATAGAGATGATGAGAGAGAGATGGGGAGAGAGAGATGGAGAGAGATGGGGAGAGAGAGCCAATAAAGCCCCTTGAATTGAGATGGGGAGAGTGAGATGATGGAGAGATGGAGAGAGATGAGTGTGAGAGAGAGAGATGCCAATAAAGCCCCTTGAATTGAATTGAGAGTGAGAGATGGAGAGAGAGAGATGGTGTGAGAGAGAGAGATGCCAATAAAGCCCCTTGAATTGAATTGAGAGTGAGATGTGGAGAGAGAGAGATGGTGTGAGAGAGAGAGATGCCAATAAAGCCCCTTGAATTGAATTGAGAGTGAGAGATGGAGAGAGAGAGATGGTGTGAGAGAGAGAGATGCCAATAAAGCCCCTTGAATTGAATTGAGAGTGAGATGATGGAGAGAGAGAGATGGTGTGAGAGAGAGATGCCAATAAAGCCCCTTGAATTGAATTGAGAGTGAGAGATGGAGAGAGAGAGGGGGGTAGATGGGTAATAGGATTTACTGTAGATATTCAAATGGCAGGTCAGAGCAGGACAAAAAGGTTCCCATGCCCTTCTCTTTACCCTGCTCCTCTCTTCCCGCCTGGCACAATCCAGCCTGCAGCCCCACATCTCTGCCAGGGCCAGTGTCATTTCTAACAGCTGCTTTTTAATCCACAGGATCTTCATTAACCCCCAGGAAAGAAGCAGAGGACACATGAAGAAAGGAGGAGAGAGGAAGAGAGGAGAGAGCAGGGCAGATCGGGGGAGAGGGCCACAGAGCAATCACAGACCTCATTATGAACACTGAAAGACCTGGCCAGATGAGATAGAGAGGAGAAGAGGGAAGAGAGAGAGAGAGAGGGAGAGACAGAGAGCGAGAGGTGAGGGGAAAGGGGAGAGAGGGGGAGAGAAAGATCTCATGTTAGAAACAGGGAAATAGAGCTAAATAAGAGGATGTGAGCAGGATGAATAGAGAATGGTAATCTAACATACAAAGTGCCATGGAAGAAAAAGGACAGGACATGCTGTAGTCCAACGAGTTATTAACATCAGATCTATTCAGATACACTTATGGACATAAGGCTGAAATCCATGAAAGATTTCTGAAGAGTCTGACTCTCCTCCATTCTTCACATGTATCATCCATCAGTCCAATATACAGTATATCACAAAAGTGAGCACACCCCTCACATTTTTGTAAATATTTGAGTATATCTTTTCATGTGACAACACTGAAGAAATGACACTTTGCTACAATGTAAAGTAGTGAGTGTGCAGCTTGTATAACAGTGTAAATGTGCTGTCCCCTCAAAATAACTCAACACACAGCCATTAATGTCTAAACCACTGGCAACAAACGTGAGGACACCCCTAAGTGAAAATGTCCAAATTGGGCCCAATTAGCCATTTTCCCTCCCCGGTGTCATGTGTCTCGATAGTGTTACAAGATCTCAGGTGTGAATGGGGAGCAGCTGTGTTAAATTTGGAAGTTCAACATGGCACCTCGTGGCAAAGAACTTTCTGAGAATCTGAAAAAAAGAATTGTTGCTCTACAAAGATGGCCTGGGCTATAAGAAGATTGCCAAGACCCTGAAACTGAGCTGCAGCACGGTGGCCAAGACCATACAGCGGTTTAACTGGACAGGTTCCACTCAGAACAGGCCTCTCCATGGTCGACCAAAGAAGTTGAGTGCACGTGCTCAACGTCATATCCGGAGGTTGTCTTTGGGAAATAGACGTATGAGTGCTGCCAGCATTGCTGCAGAGGTTGAAGGGGTGGGGGGGTCAGCCGGTCAGTGCTCAGACCATATACCGTACACTGCATCAAATTGGTCTGCATGACTGTCATCCCAGAAGGAAGCCTCTTCTAAAGATGATGCACAAGAAAGCCTGCAAACAGGTTGCTGAAAACAAGCAGACTAAGTACATGGATTACTGGAACCATGTCCTGATGGTGTCAAGCGTGTGTGGCGGCAACCAGGTGAGGAGTACAAAGACAAGTGTGTCTTGCCTACAGTCAAGCATGGTGGTGGGAGTGTCATGGTCTGGGGCTGCATGAGTGCTGCCGGCACTTGGGAGCTACAGTTCATTGAGGGAACCATGAATGCCAACGTGTACTGTGACATACTGAAGCAGAGCATGATCCCCTCCCTTCGGAGACTGGGCCGCAGGGCAGTATTCCAACATGATAACGACCCCAAACACACCTCCAAGATGACCACTGCCTTGCTAAAGAAGCTGGGGGTAAAGGTGATGGACTGGCCAAGCATGTCTCCAGACCTAAACCCTATTGAGCATCTATGGGGCATCCTCAAACGGAAGGTGGAGGAGTGCAAGGTCTCTAACATCCACCAGCTCCGTGATGTTGTCATGGAGGAGTGGAAGAGGACTACAGTGGCAACCTGTGAAGCTCTGGTGAACTCCAGGCCCAAGAGGGTTAAGGCAGTGCTGGAAAAGTATGGTGGCCACACAAAATATTGACACTTTGGACCCAATTTGGACATTTTCACTTAGGGGTGTACTCACTTTTGTTGCCAGCGGTTTAGACATTAATGGCTGTGTGTTAAGTTATTTTGAGGGGACAGCAAATTTACACTGTTATACAAGCTGCACACTCACTACTTTACATTGTAGCAAAGTGTCATTTCTTCAGTGTGGTCACATGAAAAGATATACTCAAATATTTACAAAAATGTGAGGGGTGTACTCACTTTTGTGATATACTGTATGTGTCTCTTCAGCTCCTAAACACATCTATTTTTCCCTAGCCACCTGAGGGACAGTGAACACACACAGCCTGCAGGCTACAGCTCCACAGACCCACACCAGACAGAGTATGGGCTGTGTGAGTACAGTACAACAGGGTCCATCCACCCAACCTCATATTTATGGAAAACACTGGGTCTGGAGAGTGGAGGCACGGGGGGTCATAATTGTAGCCAAGGCAGGGGGCTTCAGCCTGGGGTTCTGATTCAGGTTAGAAGGTCCTGGATCTGGAGATAGGGTCATTTATTCTAGTTGGCTGAGCTAAGGGATGAATAATTGTGGCCCCTGGGTGGGCCCTGAGGCCCTGGACGGAGTGGACCAAACCAACTGGGAGTACACGGTGTGTTTAGGGAGGATGTGGAGGATAAGAAGGAGGGGAACTATGCCATGATTGTACCCAGTAATATGTGAGGGTGATTTACACTCACACACAAAAGCAAATCATGCAAGTACTGATTTGCTGATTGTACAGTGCCAACCAAAGAGCTAAGGAGTATTTGTAGAAAATAGATTTAACTTTTTGTCATCTGTAATTTTTGTATTCTGTCACGTGACATTTGATCCACCTTTTTTCATTTTGAATGGGAGGGGGAGAGAGAGAGAGAGAGAGAGAGAGAGAGAGAGAGAGAGAGAGAGAGAGAGAGAGAGAGAGCAAGACGAGAGAGAGAGAAAGAGAGAGAGAGAGAGAGAGAGAGAGAGAGAGAGAGAGAGAGAACAAGAGAGAGACCTTATTGCTCTTGTAGTAATTGTTGTGGACAGTCTCATTTCTCAGGGACAGAGACCCAGGTGACGAGGGGGATCAACAACAGTGTGTGAGCAACGCTGGGGTGACAGTGACACATAACACTAAATCTGGAGGATGTTGGATTGGGGAGGGGGGGGGCACATACTGGAAATGAATCTGCCAACAGAATCTCTTTTTCTAAAAAATACAAGATTGAAAGCAAGAGATGACTGAATCAGGCTATCATTAAAATCTCTCCCTTTTAAAACGGTGTAGGTAGGGGGTGGGTTTAACGCAGGCGGGTGGTGATGGGGGGGTGTAGGTAGGGGGTGGGTGCTAGTGCCAGAGATGTTTCAGGCGGTGTGAGGCCACAGAAGTGAATGTGACAAGCTCCTAGTGTAATTACGCTCACCTTGTTCACAGCTCAGACTAGGAAGAGGAGCAAAGACATTAAAAGAAAAGAAAAACACACTGATGAGACACTTCACCTCTTCTCCTCCCCTCCTTTCCTCCCCCAGTCAGCCTCATCTCATCGCTGTCTTACTGACTCAGGCCCTCGCCACTGAGAGAGAACTCATAATGTTTGCCTTTTCCAATTACTAAGGTGTGATGGTGGGCTTTCTGTATCAGTTACTTTAATATGGAGTTAACCTTCTGTACAGAAGACGGAAAAAAACTGAACATATATTATCTTTTGTTTGGTCCAAAAAAAAGGCAATTGAATAAATTATCTCACCATTTCCTCTTTCAACTTTTTAATCTCTCTGCTGTAATGAAATATGAATGATGCAACTTCACGTTGGCTGGGATACGTCTGTTCCCATCGAAACTATAGAAGCTCTCTGAGATGGCTTGAAGTATTTGGGTTAGGAATACTGTAAACGGTGTTGTATTTTTCCTACTTTACTACTGTTAAAGCAGCACTGCTCTCTAGTGGTGGTCGTGGAACCCAGCTGCATTTCCATTCAGATGTGTTGCAGTTGATTAGGAACCCGCTGTCCCGTCCGTCATGATTATCCCAATAGATAATGACAATCTAATTCATTACCCTCCATGACTGGACTGTCTGATAGAGTCCAGAACTGGTTGCAAATTATCAGTGGAATTAAATGTAGTCACAACTCCCAATGAGACTGTAGCCTTTTTATTCAAAGCTAATCACAGTTGATTATTCCAAATGTATTTAATATGGTCCATCTGTATTACTCTGTGAGAGCCAAAGACTTGACCATGGTGTCAGTCACTACTGGCTCTTGTTATAGACTGAACATGGAGGTCTGGGCCTTTATGGCACTGGAGTCACTGTTCATTCCCCACTTCCTCTCTGGCTGTTTCCCCCTCAGTCACTACGTTGGCACTTTGTGATGGCACCTCCGCACTGTTCGTCCAATCAGGATGAAGAGCAGTGCTGCCAGCAGGAAGAAGAAGACGGAGACGGGAGCAAACAGGAAGGAGAGGCCGTATTGGACGCTGAGGTGGTAGACTGTTGGACACTGGGAGGAGTGTTGTTGCTGGGCAGCGTAGTCCTCCAGAGTGTCCAGTACCTGGGTCCAGACTACGTACATCATTATTACACCCAGGAGACATAGACCTGGAGAGAGGAGAGGGAGAGAGGAGAGGGAGAGAGGAGAGGGAGAGGGGGAGGAAGAGGGAGAGGGGGAGGAAGAGGGAAAC
This sequence comes from Oncorhynchus gorbuscha, assembly GCF_021184085.1. Taxonomy (NCBI): domain Eukaryota; kingdom Metazoa; phylum Chordata; class Actinopteri; order Salmoniformes; family Salmonidae; genus Oncorhynchus; species Oncorhynchus gorbuscha. Next base: position 63,966,875 of record NC_060195.1, read on the forward strand.
ATTCAATACAAGTTAATAGAACATAAATGTGTCTCCTGGTTAGTGGCAGCCCGTCATTCAGGGCAGGTGGGGTTGCCTGTTTGACGTGTTATTTTTGCATTAATACGTGTCACATATCAGTTTGCAAACAATTTAAAAATATATATATAATAATGTTAATTAAGCTGCATACAAACTTGGTCCATTTTTTTGCTTTCTTGAGTAAGGCAGCTCCAAAATGCAGGTGTTTCAGCCTAACTCAGTGCTTTCTGTGGTGGTGGGGCAACCAGCGGAAAATATGGAGTGTATGGGTTGGTAATGTTCTCTAGTTGTGTTGTGATTGGCTCAGTGTTCTGTCACTCGTGGGGACACTACGTCACCGGCAAATCTAAGGGCAGAGCTAAAAAATTTAAGCCCCTTGGGTGCTGCCGTAGAGTTAAATTAGAAGTGCCCATCCAAGAAGGATCAAGGTCATTGGCCACAGATAAAATGACGTCAAATCACGTTATATCTACAGCAGCTTTGATTGGACTGATCATGTCAACATCATACTTTCAAGATCTTGGCTATCAAGCTAGCAGTCATCATCATGAATCATGTCAGAAATCTACTGGCACATGTTTTTAAATCGTTGTCATATGAAGAGAAATAATGAAGAGAAATGATAGATAAAATGTACCGGTGCTCATCGGCCATTGGACATTACACAACAAGTTGGAAATTGCAAATTCAACAATGAGTGGTTTGGAAGGAATCAGTGGCTAAGTGCAAGCATTGCAAAGCAACCACTAGCCTGCTATTCAGTGGAGTGGCTGTATGGTCCCAAGTCTGGGTTTAAGGGTCTCTTTTCCAAGCTGAAAAGGATATGTATGTTTTAGAGAAATGTTATCATTGAGTTTTAAAAGAGCTTTCATTGTCTGAATGTATGCCCCTTAGATTTATCCTATCATTTTCGACTTGGTGTACAGGGAGAATACTGTAAAAATGACCCATGTTTTGAATTCTGTTGTGCATTTGACTACGTCCGTCCTAGCTCGCGCATTCATGTCTTCGTCGAAATTACGGATTGCCTCATATCCCGTTATGCCATAGTTTGTACATCTCAATTGTCAGTAGAAACCGCTTTTGTTAAAACAAGTCAGCCATATCAGCTATGGTTTTTTGAAAGAAAGTAAATGCGTCTGAATGAACTGTTTCGCTGCCAGACAAGGCTCAGCTGATAGCCAGGTGTAGCAGTGGTAAAGTCTTGGGACTGCTGTTGGGACTCTGCTGTTTGGACAACTTTATGTAGGCACCCTGTGTGGGCAATGTTTGTCACTGTTATAGTGTAATTCATGTAAAAATAGATGGTAAAATCGCCACTGCTCCAAATTGAACTTTGAGCTTCATGTAAAGTTGAATGGACCCAACCATAGCTAGTAACTCATGATGATCGTGTTCCCCTGCTCTGATCAGACAATGCATGCATCAACCAATGGTTGCGCGCTACATCATCGACTATGCCTTCTGCCACCAGATTTCTATAACATATGATGTGGTTAGCTGATATGTAAAAGTACCTATCCAGGCATTGTAAGATTTGGCATGCGTCAGCAATGTCTGAGCAGAGGAACACAACCGATAACTCACCTCCAGTGAGCAAGAGTGCCCCGCCTACTTTGTAGAGCCTGTGGCTGGCCAATGGAGAGGCACAGATGATGACAAACCCACCAATCATAAGAGTGACCACGCCCACTAGAAGGAAGATGCTCCAGAAGGCCCTGTAGACTGCAGTGTCAAGTGCCTGGTAATCCGTGCTTTGCTCAGAAGCATAAAATGGGAAGAGGTAGGTAGGCACACAGACCTTTTGGTGTGGTTGATTGGCTTTGAAAAAAAAATGTATGTTGTATTTTTTTGTTTGTTCATTATATTACAGTTCAGGTCATCCTTGTCATTCATCAATGAATATATTGTCTGCTACAGTGTTTCTATTTCATAAATAGGTGAAAAGAACTCTCCTACTTACTGATCCAGAAGTGCCACATCATGTTCTCCTGTCTCCTCCCACTGAAAGAGCACCTCCAGAAGAAGCCCTGGTGGAAGAATGTCACAGTGTCCTGATCCTCCATCTCCCCCTCCCCAGGTCTGAGGGCCCCAGCCTCCCAGGTCTCTGATGCCTCCCCAGGGCCACAGGACTCCAAGGCCAGCAGCCAGTAGTCTGTCCCAAAGGAGAGCATCAGGGACAGGGCCCCCAAGCCCCCGAAGAACCCAGCTAGGAAGAGGAGCACACTCAGCCTCTCAGCAGGAGACATGACACTAGTGAGGCCTATCTGTCTTCAGTCGGTCAGTCAATTGTGAAGATTTGTCAGTCTATCATTTATCAGTCTAGCGGTGTGTTGGGTGGTTCGGTCTGTCCGTATGTCCGTCTGCCTTTATGCGTCACTGTTTCTCTGTTTGGATGTTTGTCTGTCCTCCAGTATGTCGATTTGTCTATCGGCTTCGTCCCCACCAATAGCAGGACAGGGAAGGAGCCAGATACTATCCTACGTATTGTAGAAGACCTATCCGCCTTGATTTCCATTAGTAAATCCTCAAATACTTTGTCATAGGGGTGTGTCCAGGGAAGAGCAAATATAACCGTCCGATGACCATCCAATAAGAAGTATCGTGTTTGACATGGAGGCTTCTAAGCAGGAGCTGGTTATTTATGCCTCATCTATTCCCAGCAACTCCCACTCACCAATCAGATGTTGTGGAGAGACCTGTGAGTGTGTGTGTGTGTGTGTGTGTGTGTGTGTGTGTGTGTGTGTGTGTGTGTGTGTGTGTGTGTGTGTGTGTGTGTGTGTGTGTGTGTGTGTGTGTGTGTGTGTGTGTGAGAGAGGTATAAAAAGAATCACTGTCGTCATGCGTGGGACACTTCCAGGGATACTGTTGCAATGTTTTTACACACATAAAAATAGAAGTTTGTGTGTTGTAGTGTACCGTCTGGTATTCAGACCTCTGATGGAATCCTCTATCTGAGTGTTTGCAGCCACTGCTTTTGTCCCCAAAATTCAACAAAATGAACAGATGTCTAATAAAGCGTTTATTTTTCAAAACAGGAAAAACAGCCTTCGGGAAGTATTCACACTCCCTTGATTTATTACACATTTTGTTGTGTTACAGCCTGAATTCAAAATTGATTATATAGATATTTTTTTCTCACAAACAAAGTAACATATTTTTAGAAATGATTTTAAATGTATTGAAAATGTATTACAGAAATATCTAATTTCCATAAGTATTCACACTCCTGAGTCAATACATGATAGAATCACCTTTGGCAGGGATTACAGCTTTCTTTCAGGTTAAGAATCTAAGAGCTTTGCAAACCTGGATTGTACAATATTTTGTCTTTTGAAAGTATTCAAGCTCTGTCAAGTTGGTTGTTGATTATTGCTACAGATTCATTAGCAAGTCATGTCATAGATTTTCAAGACGATTTAAGTCAAAACTGTATATAGGCCTCTCAGGAACATTCAATGTCATCTTGGTAAGCAACTCCAGTGTATATTTGGCTTTGTGTTTATATATTATTAAGGTTATTGTCCTGATGAAAGGTGAATTTGTCTCCCAGTGTCTGTTGGAAAGCAGCACACACAGGCTTCCTTCTTTTCACTCTGTCATTTAGTTTAGTATTGTGGAGTAACTACAATGTTGTTGATCCATCCTCAGTTGTATCCTATCACAGCCATTAAACTCTGTAACTGTTTTAAAGTCACCATTGGCCTCTGAGCGGTTTCCTTCGTCTCTGGCAACTGAGGTAGGAAAGACTCCTGGATCTTTGTAATGACAGCCATTAAACTCTGTAACTGTTTTAAAGTCACCATTGGCTTCTGAGCGGTTTCCTTCCTCTCCGGCAATTGAGTTAAGAAGGACTCCTGGATCTTTGTAATGACAGCCATTAAACTCTGTAACTGTTTTAAAGTCACCATTGGCTTCTGAGCGGTTTCCTTCCTCTCCGGCAACTGAGTTAAGAAGGACTCCTGGATCTTTGTAATGACAGCCATTAAACTCTGTAACTGTTTTAAAGTCACCATTGGCTTCTGAGCGGTTTCCTTCCTCTCCGGCAACTGAGTTAAGAAGGACTCCTGTATCTTTGTAATGACTGGTTGTATTGCTATACCATTCAAAGTGTAATTAATAACTTCCCCAGGGACTTGTAAGTAAGCATTTCACGGTAAGTTCTACACCTGTTGTATTCAGTACAAGTGACAAATAAAATTGGATTTGATATTCAATGACTGCTTTTAAAATGTTTTATCTACCAAAAGGTGCCCTTCTTTGCGAGACGTCTGTGTTTGAAATTCACTGCTCAACTGAGTGACCTTACAGATCATTGTATATGTGGGGTACAGAGATGAGGTAGTCATTCATGTTAAACACTATTAGTGAGTACATGCAACCTAATTCCACTTTGACAATATTGGTTATTACAGTGACACAAAATCTCAATATAATCCATTTTAAATTCAGGCAACAAAAACAACTAAATGTGGAAAAAGTCAAGGGGTGTGAATACTTTCTGAAGGCTCTGTATATCTTAAATATCCAATATTTGTTCATATTAACATACCCATTAGACAAAAAAAAACAAATATTAATACAAAGATATTTAGAGATGTTTTAATGTGGTTTTATAAATGAGAGGATGTTAGACTGTCATAGAGGTTCATAGTTTCTGACTCACTACGGTGCCTGATCTGTTCAGAGAGCATGTTCCTCCTGCACTATAACATGATATGTCTACACTGCAACACCCTGCCTGGCCTGCTCTTCCTTCTCCTGGCCCACATTGCCCCAGTCTTCCTCATCCGGTTCTTTGGTTCTCACGGGGTGGGTGGACTGTGAGAGCCCCTGGAAGCCTGCCTTAGGAGGGGGTTCTGTGTCGCTGCCCTTGTGGTGTCCTGATGCTCTGGGACCTAGCCTGGGACGTGGAAGCAGAGGAGGAGTATCCACAACCTCTTAACCAGGCTCCTGGTCCCTGAGACCAGGGTCATCCTTCTCAGTGAGGCAGGGTCTGGAGCTTTACTGGCTCTGGTGAACTGACGACCCTACCCCAGACGCCGACCTCCAGGCCCACCCTGCTCATCGATATAGTCCACCCCAGGGGCGGGGACTGTTCTCTGGAGAGTAGAGAGGACTTGGCCACATTCTGACAGAGAGAGAAATATTTATTTATCAATAAACATCCTCATTCCTTCTATAAATTGTTGATCATAAAGGAAAAAGTGCACTTTGTTTTAGCAAATCTGTATTTTGGAAGCAAATGGCATGTTATAGAAGAGTCCAGACGGGTCACTCTCACTACCTGAAAATGTTAGATTAGGATCTGTTTTATCTATTTCATAATTATTATTATTATGTTTATTGATCAGATGTTATGGATTTGACCATATTTTCCATAACTACCAACTGTCAACGCCCTGACCTTATAAAAATCTCTCTGTCTCTATTTTGGTTTGGTCAGGGTGTGATTTGGGTGGGCATTCTATGTTCCTTTTTTCTATGTTTTGTATTTCTTTGTTTTGGCTGAGTATGGTTCTCAATCAGGGACAGCTGACGATCGCCGTCTCTGATTGGAAACCATACTTAGGTAGCTTTTCCCCACCTATGCTTTGTGGGTAGTTATTTTCTGTTTAGTGTTTTCTGCACCTTACAGGACTGTTTCGGTTTAGTTCATTCTCTTTGTTATTTTGTTATTAGTGTTCAGTTTAAATAAAAAGCATGAATACGTACCACGCTGCGCTTTGGTCCGATTATTCCTCCTCTTCAGACGACGACACCCTTAACAGAACTACCCACCACCAACAGACCAAGCAGCGTGGTATGGAGAAGCAGAGGGTTCAGGACTCCTGGACATGGGAGGAGATATTGGACGGAAAGGGACCCTGGAGACAGACGGGAATATTGCCGCCCGAAAAAGGAGCTGGAGGCAGTTAAAGCTGAGAGGCAGCGATATGAGGCAAGGCAGCGCAGCAGAGAATCATAAGATACTAGAACTAGAACTCAGACAGGCATAAGATACAACAACTGGAACTGAGACATAAGAGACATAAGATACTAGAACTCAGAGAGATAAGATACTATACCTCAGAAAGACATAAGATACTAGTACTAGAAGTCAGAGAGAAATAAGAAACTAGAACTAGACATCAGAGAGACATAAGATACTAGAAATAGAAGTCAGAGAGACATAAGATACTAGAACTGGAATATAGAGAGACATACTGGACCTCAGAGAGACATAAGATACTAGACCTCAGAAAGACATAAGATACTAGAACTAGAACATTTAACATTTACATTTAAGTCATTTAGCAGACGCTCTTATCCAGAGCGACTTACAAATTGGTGCATTCACCTTATGACATCCAGTGGGACAGTCACTTACAATAGTGCATCTAAAACTTAGGGGGGGTGGGGTGAGAGGGATTACTTAACCTATCCTAGGTATTCCTTAAAGAGGTGGGGTTTCAGGTGTCTCCGGAAGGTGGTGATTGACTCCGCTGTCCTGGCGTCGTGAGGGAGTTTGTTCCACCATTGGGGGGCCAGGGCAGCGAACAGTTTTGACTGGGCTGAGCGGGAGCTGTACTTCCTCAGTGGTAGGGAGGCGAGCAGGCCAGAGGTGGATGAACGCAGTGCCCTTGTTTGGGTGTAGGGCCTGATCAGAGCCTGGAGGTACTGAGGTGCCGTTCCCCTCACAGCTCCGTAGGCAAGCACCATGGTCTTGTAGCGGATGCGAGCTTCAACTGGAAGCCAGTGGAGAGAACGGAGGAGCGGGGTGACGTGAGAGAACTTGGGAAGGTTGAACACCAGATGGGCTGCGGCGTTCTGGATGAGTTGAAGGGGTTTAATGGCACAGGCAGGGAGCCCAGCCAACAGCGAGTTGCAGTAATCCAGACGGGAGATGACAAGTGCCTGGATTAGGACCTGCGCCGCTTCCTGTGTGAGGCAGGGTCGTACTCTGCGGATGTTGTAGAGCATGAACCTACAGGAACGGGCCACCGCCTTGATGTTAGTTGAGAACGACAGGGTGTTGTCCAGGATCATGCCAAGGTTCTTGGCGCTCTGGGAGGAGGACACAATGGAGTTGTCAACCGTGATGGCGAGATCATGGAACGGGCAGTCCTTCCCCGGGAGGAAGAGCAGCTCCGTCTTGCCGAGGTTCAGCTTGAGGTGGTGATCCGTCATCCACACTGATATGTCTGCCAGACATGCAGAGATGCGATTCGCCACCTGGTCATCAGAAGGGGGAAAGGAGAAGATTAATTGTGTGTCGTCTGCATAGCAATGATAAGAGAGACCATGTGAGGTTATGACAGAGCCAAGTGACTTGGTGTATAGCGAGAATAGGAGAGGGCCAAGAACAGAGCCCTGGGGGACACCAGTGGTGAGAGCGCGTGGTGAGGAGACAGATTCTCGCCACGCCACCTGGTAGGAGCGACCTGTCAGGTAGGACGCAATCCAAGCGTGGGCCGCGCCGGAGATGCCCAACTCGGAGAGGGTGGAGAGGAGGATCAGAGTCAGAGAATCATAAGATACTAGAACTAGAACTCAGACAGACATAAGATAATGGGTCCTCAGAAAGACACAAGATACAAGAACTGGAATGTATAGAGACTTAAGATACTTAGACCTCAGAGATACATAATATTCTAGACCTCAGAGAGGCATAAGACACTGGAAAAAGAACTCAGAGAGACATAAGAAACTAAAACTAGACCTCAGAGAGACATAAAATACTAGAACTGGAATTTAGAGAGACATACTAGACCTAAGATAGATATAAGGTACAGGAAATACATTTCAGAGAGACATAAGGTACAAGGACTAGAACTCAGACAGACATAAGACACTAGAACTAGAACTCAGAGACACATAAGATACTTGACCTCAGCGGTCCCAGTCTGAATGGGCATGGAAGGGTAGAAGACAACAACGCCTTGGATTAACTATCTAAACAAAATGATTGATGGTTATCCAGCTAGCTAGCACTCTACCTTCCCTGATGTGAACCTTGACATTAATGGTGTTTATGTTGCGATTGGTCATTAGAATGTGCACTAATTCCATCAAGGGCCAGTAGCCGATATCCTGTGTGAAAGGTCAGAAGTCACACAACTGAAATCCTCTTCATATCATATTTGCATCAACTTGTTTTTGTGCACCGCAGTGTTCTGAATGGACTAGCATTATATATGCACGGTCTGCCATGATCAAATTCCATACCTGGACGAAGACAGTTAATATGATGGTGGCGATGGATGCAGTAACAAATCAATTATTTTGCTGGATGCTGTCTGGTAAGTTAAACACTATGGCAAAACAGATGGCCCATCGCAGGCCATGTTGAAGGGAACGGTACGGAAAGGGTTAACGATTTGAGTCAAGACTCGCACACCTGGAATACAGCGAGAACACAGAAGAAGGAGTGGAGCTGTGTGTAGAGTATATGAGCACACACACACACACATTAACAAGTGACATCAACAAGGTCTCATTGCGTTCACCTGGATTGACCTGGTCAGTCTATGTCATGGAAAGAGACAGGTGTTCATAATGTTTTGTACACTCAGTGTATATGTGTGTGTTAACACACTCCCACCATGATGCTGAAGATTTTTTTTTTCACCTTTATTTAACCAGGTAGGCTAGTTGAGAACAGGTTCTCATTTGCAACTGCAACCTGGCCAAGATAAAGAATAGCAGTGTGAACAGACAACACAGAGTTACACATGGAGTAAACAATTAACAGGTCAATAACACAGTAGAGAAAAAAAGGGGAGTCTATATACTATGTGTGCAAAAGGCATGAGGAGGTAGGCGAATAATTACAATATTGCAGATTAACACTGGAGTGATAAATGATCATATGATCATGTACAGGTAGAGATATTGGTGTGCAAAAGAGCAGAAAAGTAAATAAATAAAAACTGTGGGGATGAGGTAGGTGAAAATGGGTGGGCTATTTACCAATAGATTATGTACAGCTGCAGCGATCGGTTAGCTGCTCAGATAGCTGATGTTTGAAGTTGGTGAGGGAGATAAAAGTCTCCAACTTCAGCGATTTTTGCAATTCGTTCCAGTCACAGGCAGCAGAGTACTGGAACGAAAGGCGGCCGAATGAGGTGTTGGCTTTAGGGATGATCAATGAGATACACCTGCTGGGGCGCTTGCTACGGATGGGTGTTGCCATCGTGACCAGTGAGCTGAGATAAGGCGGAGCTTTACCTGGATATGGAGAACAGCTCAGCCACCAGGTAGTGTACATGAAGACAAAGAGCGGTTTGATCTTGAGGACGTTAGCCGTAAAGCGCATAGTGAACGCAGCCACAAAGCAAAACAGGAAGCCGACGGCCAGTCCGCCGATGCCCACCACGAAGACCCTCGTTGAAGCAGGTCAACTAATCATCAAGCCCTCAATGAGTTGAATGAGGTGTGCTGCTCCAGGGCTACAATAAAAATGTGTACTGTTGGGGGTACTTGAGGACCAGTGTTGGGAAACACTGCTCTAGATAGGACATTTCTTTTAAGAGAATAGAGACCACACAAATGTGAAAGCTGCGACTGCAAATTGTGGCCACATGATGGTAGTACAGCTTAATCTAACTGTGAACTGAAGAAGAAGAACGCATACTGGATAAATAAGGCCCGAGGGGGTGTGATATATGTCCAATATACCACAGCTAAGGGCTGTTCTTATGCACGGACACAAAGTGGAGTATACTGGTATATTGGCAATATATCACAAACCCGCGAGGTTCCTTATTGCTATTATAAACTGGTTAACAATGTAATTAGAGAAGTGAAAATAAATGTTTTGTCATACCGTGATATACCAAGGCTTTCAGCCAATCAGCATTCAGGGCTAAAACCACCCAGTTTGTAATGGTAATAACCTGTGATATGCTCAGAAAATGACATATGATAACATTTGAAATTGCTGTAATAATGACTGTCTATGCAGGGCAGGAACATAATGCTGGACCATGCCTTACTGGAGCCAAGATGTCGCAAAGATAGACTTTAAAAAAGGATTTAGCCTTCCTACAGGATTTAGCCAGGATTCATCACAGGCCTGACTGAGCTACTGTACAGCATCCCTCAACCACAAGAGTGAAGCCATTTTTATTTGAAACAGATCACTTTTATAATAATAATGATAATTATAATAATAATATATGCCATTTAACGGTGTATTTGTATCAGTTCAATCAAAGCACAGACTCATATCTTGATTATATTCTGTAGCCTGATTTTTCCAATGTCATTGACTTCTGTTTTGAATCTAAATATAGTTCTTCATCATGCCTTTTATTGGTCATTCCAAAATCGAATTCGATTTTTCCCAGGACACTGTACAAAGATGTAGCCTATCATGATTTACTGAAAATAGATTTTGTCTTCAATAAAGTTGTGTCCTTCTGAATGTGCCTCAGACTCAAGTAAGGGGAGGTTCCTTTGATGAAGTGGCAACGTCACATGATACAATGTAGCGGTGAGGCGAGATCACACTGCGGAGTGCAGACAGGCTGGAAACAAATGTAACAAGCGAGCGTCAACACCAACGGCTGTCTCTTTCCCACCAAATTAATTGTCATCAAACGTCGTAGAAAGGTTTGTGTCTTCATCTTGAAATGCAGTTATCTGGTTAGCTGGAGAGGCAGGAAAAGTCGCCATGAGAAGGTTAGCATAATAGCTAATTAGCTCATTAATGGTTTACACCTCCTTGCGAAAAAAAGCTTCAACTTCAAAGTTGTATTCTTCTCTGTATAGTCAGTTATCACCCGTATGCTTTTTATTTATTGTGGTCTAAGCTAGTTATTGCCTGTGATACGTTTAGGTATGAACACCACCTGCAACTTAGGCTAGTCGTCTTATTTTCACGCAATGTTCTCATATGGGAAGAGAGGAGCGAGCAGGTTCTTTTAATGTCGATGGACATTGTATTCGTTCCTAGGCATCTTATGTATTCGTTCCTAGGCATCCTATGTATTCGTCCCTAGGCATCCTATGTATTCGTCCCTAGGCATCCTATGTATTCGTCCCTAGGCATCCTATGTATTCGTCCCTAGGCATCCTATGTATTCGTCCCTAGGCATCCTATGTATTCGTCCCTAGGCATCCTATGTATTCCTATGTCCCTAGGCATCCTATGTATTCGTCCATCCTATGGGCATCCTATGTATTCCCTAGGCATCCCCCTAGGCATCCTATGTATTCGTCCCTAGGCATCCTATGTATTCGTCCCTAGGCATCCTATGTATTCGTCCCTAGGCATCCTATGTATTCGTCCCTAGGCATCCTATGTCCCTTCCTATGTATTCGTCCCCTAGGCATCCTATGTGTTATGTATTCGTCCCTAGGCATCCTATGTATTCGTCCCTAGGCATCCTATGTATTCGTCCCTAGGCATCCTATCCCTAGGCATCCTATGTATTTGTCCCTAGGCATCCTATGTATTTGGCATCCTATGTATTCTAGGCATCCTATGTATTTGTCCCATCCTAGGCATCCTATGTATCCTATGTGTTCGTCCCTAGGCATCCTATGTGTTCGTCCCTAGGCATCCTATGTGTTCGTCCCTAGGCATCCTATGTATTTGTCCCTAGGCATCCTATGTATTTGTCCCTAGGCATCCTATGTATTCGTCCCTAGGCATCCTATGTATTCGTCCCTAGGCATCCTATGTGTGCATCTGCTGTCAGGCTGTGAAATTATATCCGTAGCCCACTGAGTGCCTGTCTCTTTGTTCATCCACTTAAACACTCTTGGTCCATGATCAACCATATTCTAGTATTTTATTAAATACTCTATTACCATGAAATTCTCTCAGCTAACATTCATTGTCAACATGACGGGTTCTTGGCATTGCCAGGGCAGCATTGTACGTTCAAATCTATGATGACTGTGTTTTGTGTTGGCTGATCTTGAATGGTGGAGTCAAGGGGGTTCTAGTTACTGAAAGTGGAAGTGGTGGGTTATATAAGCCTGTTGGCAGAGTGGTGGTGCGGTTGACAGCCCTTTCCTACGAGCCTCGGTTAGTTCCACATTTCTAAAATGAAAACAAATGGTGCCATGTGTCAGCTATACAGACCAGATGGGTGCATTATTGAACACTCTCTTCTACCACCGCTTTAACTGGAACTCTGTTTTCTTCTAACTCTGTTTTCTGGTAAGATTACTATTGAATTTATTTTATGTGTGTGTGTGTGTGTGTGTGTGTGTGTGTGTGTGTGTGTGTGTGTGTGTGTGTGTGTGAGTTATCAGTATCAACACAGTTATTGTATTCTAAATCATCCCGCTGTGACACAGGCGGAAGTGGACAGTGAGTGTCCTGAAGAGTTCGTTATGAACCGGTGAAACCTCATCAATGTGATTTATCACCATTCATCCTCAGCAGTGTTTTCTCTGACCTGGATCTGAGAGTGTAAATTGTGTATATACATACATGTCTCTCTTGTAAAAGAGACCTCGGTCTCAATGGGACTCCGCAACAGGCCTACCTACACAGGCTCTTATCACACAGCTTGTTGAAATCCCTGAGAATACCAGGAGGCTGGTGGCACCTTAATTGGGGAAGATGGGCTCATAGTAATGGCTGGAACATGATCAATGGAAGGGTATCAAATTCATCACGTGAATGGTTGCCATGTGTTTGATACCACTCCATGTACTCCATTCCAGCCATTATTATGAGCCGTCCTCCTATCAGTAGCCTCCTGTGCTGAGAACCCAGTGTGTCTGTCCCATCACAGCACTCAACTGTTTGTCTACATTCAAATTGGCACCATATACCCTAGTATATTTTGCACAACTCTTGACCAGAGCCCATAGTACACTATATAGGGAATAGGGTGCATTTCGGTTCACTAGGGAATAGGGTGTCGTTTTGGACACAGCCTTTGTACTGCTGGATCAGCTCTGTCTCACATGGACCAAAGTGGAGATAATGTGTTAGTGGCGATATGATAAGAACAACTGATGAACAAGAACATGACCAAGTGAAAAATGACATCAGTTTGAGAGACCTACTTCAGTGCATGGCCAGAGGTGATGGCCCTTAGCTGCCTTTGCTGTGTGCTAGTTTGCGTACATAATCACATTAGCATGATTTACTAATAATTCGTTCAACATTTGTAGCGCTATTTATTCCATACTGATTCTCAAAGAGCTTTAAAGAAAGAAAAAAAAGACACCAGTCATGAGATGGACAATCATTAGAGGGTTGGGAAAGTCCATGGCTTGAGTGGTTATCTGAATTGATGACTACTACAAATCCCTATCTGATTTGTAGTGAAGACTAGAGTGGCGTGAGGTCGTAAAGGCAGACTCAGTCAGTGGTTTCCTGGTAGGAGCCATCAGAGCCAAGGTCAAGGGGAGGGGACATGCTTATTGATTGAGAGGAAGCTTACGAGTTACGACCAGGCATCTGGAAAGACCAGGAACCGTTTGTGAGACTTCTCCCAGTTGGCTTGACTAGGCTATTACTCACAAGATTCTACAGTGATTTGTAAACAACTACAGTACTACATTGTACTAAGTTGGGCACTGTAGTTTTGCAATTCTATATAGTAGCTAGCTACCTCTTGCGCGCATACAGACTCTGAGATCACTGTGTATGTACTGTATGTAACTATGTATGGGGGAGTGCTGTGACTCAGCGATGGGATTTTTCTCCCACTGGGCTCAGAGGGCAACCAGGAGCCTGTTGATTCATCCTACACTCTCTCTCTCTCAACGAACAACACTCACTCTATAAACAAAACGCTCAGAGAAGACAATCTTAAGATCCATATCAGTATTGAACACAGTGAATCTGACACACACACACACACACACACACACACACACACACACACACACACACACACACACACACACACAGCCAGTTGAATGCTCTGCCTACTCTGTTGCTCTTACAAGCCAATAATAGCTTCCCACATAAACACACACTCAACCCTGCAACACACTACACTCAACTCCTCTGCACTCTCATGTCGTCATACACTCTTCTCCAACACACACACACACATTGACACACTTCATATGGTTGCTATCTTACTTATTACTTTGCTATAATAATCATGTATATTTTTTCTCCAGAGCCTTTGTCATAAAAGTCTGCTAGTTAAACTCTCCTTTTTCATTAATTTACTTATGAGCGACATTGTAAATTATTCTACTTGGTGGATAGCTGGTGCCTCAGACAGCAATAGCTACTCTGCCTCGCTGCATTGCTTTGCCTGTCTTTGCTGTTTTACACTGAAATCCATTAGACCTGAGCCAAAGTTGTTGTTTTGGGGATCTGCTCTGAAACGTCTGTAGTCAAGTAGTGGCGGGTGCTATCCCAAGTCCACTGTCTCTGGCTGTGTCTCAAATGACACCCTGTACCCTAAGATGTGCACTACTTTTGACCAGTGCCCATAATGCACTGGTCAAAAGTAGTACACTTTATGGGAATAGGGTGCCTTTTGGGACATAAACCTCTGTTTCCCTCTTATGCAACAGACTGAATTATTGATGATGGCAGGCTAAATGGAGACCATAAATCCACATGTGGAGAAAAGTGTAACCTGCCGTTGGTCAGTCGGCTTGGCCCTATACTAAACGATACTAAGGATGGGACCCATGGAGAGCGGGAGAGCGTGACTGCAAACATGACACAGTGCAGGGAAATGTTCTCCAGCCACCACAGTTGATTATTTATTGGTCTGGGAATCAACATGTGACAGGCCTACAGCATACAGCTCTTTCACAGTTTCTTCCTGGAAGTTTCCCAAGTCACTGAGGAGGTTCTGGAGCAGGGTTTAGGATAGGAACAGTGACACCTCTCCCCTTCCCAGTCTGGACAACGCCTGTCTGGGTCCTGTCAGCCCAGTTTGTCACGAAGCATCCATAGTCCCATCTCTCGCTGTCCCTCTCTGTCCTTCCTGTCTCTCTCCCTGTCCCTCTCTGTCCCTTCCTGTCTCTCTCCCTGTCCCTCTCTGTCCCTTCCTGTCTCTCTCCCTGTGTATTTTTGCTGGAGAGCAGTGTCAGCGAGAGAAGACATTATCTTATCAGCCTGCTTCTCTTAGCTACTGCAGGAATAAGGAGGGAGAGAAATGGAGAGGGACAGACGGGGAGAGGGAGGGCAAAGGAGGCAGGCAGAGAGACGAGAGGAAGGGATGAAGAAAGTGGGAGGGAGAGAGATGGGGGAGAGTGTAAGCAGTGATGACGACTCTGCTGCGTGTGGGTTTGTTTATATGCTGCTCTGCTGTAAGGAGACTTGCGTCCACAGCCGGGCCCTTCACTCGCCACGCAGACTGTCATCTTACCCTATAGACGAGGAACCAAGCTCAGCTGTTAGGAGCAGAGATGTACTAGTCTGTCTGTACAGCTGTAGCATGCAGCCGGATATGGATTAGCCCTTCTACATGCCTGCACTGTGCTGTGTCACTCGCCACCATGCTGCTTTTACATTTACTAGCTGCTATGCTAATGCTACTATCTACAGGCTTGCCTGTAGCATTCACTGGATAAAAGTAGGGATTTTTGGGGAGATTTTAAATATTGTCTATGTATTGTATCTGATTTATGTGCTGACTGGACTGTAGCCATTTTGCGAAGACCACTATTTAGCATCCCTTCTTATGCTCTGTCTGTAGAATTGGGCACTACTCTAACCCCCTATGGTGGTTTTGGCTGGGGTGATGCGCTCAGATGGGCGGTTGACAGGGAATAAATAATACCCAGAGGCCTCTGCATGCTGTTCTAAACGGCCTTCGTCGGCTGTAATGAGTGAGTCCTCTTCAGACTGCCTATGAAAGAGGAATCTAATGGCAGAAACATGCATTTATCATAGTGTGGGTTTATCTATTGATTTAAATAGGAAAGCAGCTCCTTGCTGCTCTGTGGCAATGTTTATCTCGTCTTTGTTGCCGTGTTCAGTGTTTGTCTGTTAACTCCCACTGGTGAGATTCTAGGCCTAGCTTCTCAGCTATGCCAACATTGGGTTGAATCGGATGGGTTAGCGCTGAACAGTAACAAAAGCCTACACTCACTGGGTCCCCACGACCAGGCTTGAAGAACACTTCGTATCTTCCAATGTGCACAGGTTTGCTTCACGCTGTGAACCGTGTGGTAGCCAGGGGAACCAAAACAGTGGAGGAGTTGAGCCTCGCACTTCAATGCTCTAAGTTTTTGCAGAAATGTACCCACTATGCTGTACACTTTCTGCATATACAGTTGCAAGAAAAAGTATGTGAACCCTGTGGAATTACCTGGATTTCTGCATAAATTGGTCAAAAAATGTGATCTGATCTTCCTCTTTCACAACAATAGACAGTGTGCTTAAATTAATAACAAACCAATTATTGTATTTTTCTAGTCTATATTGAGGCATAATTTAAACATTCACTGTGTAGGTTGGGGAACGTATGTGAACCCCTAGGCTAATGACTTCTCCAAAAGATCATTGGAGTCAGGGATCCAATCAATGAGACGAGATTGGAGATGTTGGTTAGAGCTGCCCTGCAATATAAAATTAAAAAACTCACAAAATGTGAGTTTGCTACTTACATGAAGCATTTCCTGACTTGAACCAATTGTTGACTTGCATAAAGCTGGAAAGGGTTACAAAAGTATCTCTAAAAGCCTTTGATGTTCATCAGTCAGTCCACAGTAAGACAAATTGTCTATAAATGGAGAAAGTTCAACACTGTTGCTACTGTCCCTATGAGTGGCCGTACTGCAAAGATGACTACAAGAGCACAGCACAGACTGCTCAATGAGGTTAAGAAGAATGCTAGAGTCAGCTAAAAACTTACAGAAATCTCTGGAACATGCTAACATCTCTGACGAGTCTACAATAGGTAAAACACTAAACAAGAATGATGTTCATGGGAGGACACCACGGCAGAAGCCGCTGCTGTCCAAAAATACATTGCTGCATGTCTGAAGTTCGCAAAAATGCACCTGGATGTTCCACAGCTATTCTGTGGATAGATTCAACTGAAGTTGAGTTGTTTGGAAGGAACACCCAACACCATGTGTGTAGAAAAAAGGCACAGTACACCAACATCAAAACCTCATCCCAACTGCAAAGTATGGTGGCGGTAGCATTATGGTTTGGGCTGCTTTTCTGCCTCAGGGCCTGGACAGCTTGCTATCATCGACAGAAAAATGAATTCCCATTTTGCTGTAGAATGTAAGGCTATCTGCCAATTGAAGCTCAACAGAAGTTGGGAGATGCAGCAGGACAACAAAGTAAATCAACAACGGAATGGCTTGAACAGAAGAAAATACATCTTCTGGGGGTGGCCCAGTCAGAGTCCTGACCTTCTGGGGGTGGCCCAGTCAGAGTCCTGACCTTCTGGGGGTGGCCCAGGCCTGACCTTCTGGGGGTGGCCCAGTCAGAGTCCTGACCTTCTGGGGGTGGCCCAGTCAGTCCTGAGGGGGTCCTGAGTCCTGATCTTCTGGGGGTGGCCCAGTCAGAGTCCTGACCTTCTGGGGTGGGTCAGAGTCCTGACCTTCTGGGGTGGCCCAGTCAGAGTCCTGACCTTCTGGGGTGGCCCAGTCAGAGTCCTGATCTTCTGGGGGTGGCCCAGTCAGAGTCCTGACCTTCTGGGGGTGGCCCAGTCAGAGTCCTGACCTTCTGGGGGTGGCCCAGTCAGAGTCCTGACCTTCTGGGGGTGGCCCAGTCAGAGTCCTGACCTTCTGGGGGTGGCCCAGTCAGAGTCCTGACCTTCTGGGGGTGGCCCAGTCAGTCCTGACCTCAACCCAATTGTGATGCTGTGGCATGATCTTGAGTGGTTCACACCAGACATCCTCAAGAATATTGCTGAACTGAAACAGTTTTGTAAAGAGGAATGGTCCAAAATTCCTCCTGACCATTGTGCAGGTCTGATCCGCAACTACAGAACACGTTTGGTTGAGGTTTATTGCTGCTAAAGGATGATCAACCAGTTGTTAAATCCTAGATACTCCTACATACATTTCTCACACTGTGTTAAATAAAGACATAAAAATGTATAATTGTTTGTGTTATTAGATTAAGCAGACTGTTTGTCTATTGTTGTGACTTAGATGAAGATCAGATCAAATTTTATGACCAGTTTATGCAGAAATCCAGGTAATTCCAAAGGGTTCACATACTTTTTCTTGCCATTTTGTTACGTTACAGCCTTATTCTAAAATGGATTAAAGGTTTTTTTTGTACTGGGCTCTGTAACGCCATTCGAACGATCAGATGCCGAGCAGTTGCCATACCAGGCTGTGATGCAACTGGTCAGGATGCTCTCGATGGTGCAGCTGTAGAACTTTTTGAGGATCTGGGGACCCATGCATAATCTTTTCAGTCTCCTGAGGGGGAAAAGGTGTTGTCGTGGCCTCTTCACAACTGTCTTGGTGTGTTTGGACCATAATAGTTCCTTGGTGAAGTGGACACCAAGGAACTTAACTCTCGACCCCGCTCCACTTCAGCCCCATTGATGTTAATGAGGCCTGTACGGCCCGTCTTTTCCTGTAGTCCACGATCAGCTCCTTTGTCTAGCTCACATTGAGGGAGAGGTTGTTGTTGTCCTGGCACCACACTGCCAGGTCTCTGACCAGGTCTTGTCGATGATCAGGCCTACCGCTGTTGTGTCAGCAAACTTAATGACGATGATGATGGTGTCGTGCTTGGCCACACAGTCGTGAATGAACATGGAGTACAGGAGGGGGTATAAAATATATATATATATACACACACACACACACACACACAACTGGAAAGAAATCCTGCTCCCACTAAGTGCGCAGTAACTAAGTGCTTTCCATTCCTGCTCCCTTCAGAGGCAGCAGGTGCTTTTAAGCCTCCCTGTCCTACAGTCTTTTCTCTTGTCACACAGATGTCCCCAACCTCTCCCCGTATCCCCTGGGGGGGGCCCCAGTGTTGAGGATCAGCGCGCCAAATGTGTTGTTGCCTGCCCTTACCACCTGGGGCGGCCCGTCAGGAAGTCCAGGATCCAGTTGCAGAGGGAGGTGTTTAGTCCCAGGGTTCTTAGCTTAGTGATGAGCTTTGTGGGCACTATGGTGTTGAATGTTGAGCTGTAGTCAATGAACAGCATTCTCGCATACAGTTGAAGTCTGAAATTTACATACACCTTAGCCAAATACATTTAAACTCAGTTTTTCACAATTCCTGACATTTAATCCTAATAAAAAGTCCCTATCTCAGGTCAGTTAGGATCACCACTTTATTTTAAGAATGTGAAATGTCAGAATAATAGTAGCGAGTGATTTATTTCAGCGTTTATTTATTTCATCACATTCCCAGTGGGTTAGAAGTTTACATACACTCAATTAGTATTTGGTAGCATTGCCTTTAAATTGTTTCACTTGGGTCAAACATTTCGGGTAGCCTTCCACAAGCTTCCCACAATAAGTTGGGTGAATTTTGGTCCATTCTTCCTGACAGAGCTTGTGTAACTGAGTCAGATTTGTAGGCCTCCTTGCTTGCACGCACTTTTTCAGTTCTGCCCAGAAATGTTCTATAGGATTGAGGTCAGGACTTTGATCGCCACTCCAATACCTTGACTTTGTTGTCCTTAAGCCATTTTTCCACAACTTTGGAAGTATGCTTGGGGTCATTGTCCATTTGGAAGATCCATTTGCGACTAAGCTTTAACTTACTGACTGATGTCTTGATGTTGCTTCAATATATTCACATAATTTTCCTTCTATATGCCATCTATTTTGTGAAGTGCACCAGTCCGTCCTCCAGCAAAGCACCCCCACAACATGATCCTGCCACCCGCGTGCTTCATGGTTGGGATGGTGTTCTTTGGCTTGCAAGCCTCCCCCTTTTTCCTCCAAACATAACGATGGTCATTATGGCCAAACAGTTCTATTTTTGTTTCATCAGACCAGAGGACATTTCTCCAAAAAGTACGATAGTGTGGTCTAAAGCTTATCATGAGATATTCAACCTCAGGCGAGCAATACCTCGAGGGAAGTGGTGGTTTACCTACTCGTCTGCTAATTCTTACAAGCCACTCTGCCTCCTTCCCCCTGTTCCTCCATATTTTCTTCACACTGATGACGGGGATTTGGGCCTTGTCCTTCGCATTGGACTCATTGAAGAAAAATCTTTGTCCAGTTCAAGGTGAGTAATCACTATTCTGATGTCCAGAAGTAATTTTTGTTCATAAGAGACACTATCAGCAAAATTATGTACAAAATGAGTTACAAACCATGTGAAAAAATGAACAAAATAGCAGTTGGTTAGGAGCCATTATATTACTCTACCTTAAAGGCCTGATTGGTGATGTGCTACAGAGATTGTCCTTTTGGAAGGTTCTCCCATCTCCACAGAGGAACTCTGGGGCTCCATCGGGTTCTTGGTCACCCCCTGACCACGGCCCTTCTCCCTCGATTGCTCTGTTTGGCCGGGAGTCCAGCTCTAGGAAGAGTCTTGGTGGTTCCTAACTTCTTCCATTTTAAGAATGATGGAGGCCACTGTTCTTGGGGCCCTTAAATGCTGCAGACATTTTTTGGTACCTTTCCACCGATCTGTGCCTGGACAGAATCCTCTCTCTGAGCTCTATGGATAATCCCTTTCGACCTGGTTTGGTTTTTGCTCTGACCTGCACTGTCAACTGTGGGACCTTTGTTTATTTAGACAAATGTGTCTTTCCAATTCATGTCCAATCAACTGAATTTACTGCAGGTGGACTCCAAGTTGTAGAAACATCTCAAGGATGATGCATGGAAACAGGATGTACCAGAACTCAATTTTGAGTCTCATGGCAAAGGGTACGAATACTTACATAAATAAAATATTTATATTTATTTATTCTAAAAACCTGTTTTGACTTTGTCATTATAGGGTATTGCCTGTAGATCGAGGGGGGAAACAATTTTATCAATTTTAGAATAAGGCTATAATGTAACATGTGGAAAAAGTCGAGGTCCTGAATACTTTCCGAACTGTAACATTCACTGAGCTCCCATCCGTATACAGTAACGGTTATTCTTGTGTTTCAGTTAATCTTACCCCATTGAGTTAGGCATTTAGGATAAAATCAAGAGACAGACGTTTAATCATAATAGTTCAGAGCATTTCCATAGTAATGGATTTAAGCTGAATTTATTTTAAATTTTTATACCAAACAAAAACCATTGATTTCAACATTTAACAAACATTAGAATTGTTTGCACAACGACTACTTTTAACAATTTAACACAGAACATTTTACAACACATTTACAGAATGAACTGTGCTGGTACGAAACTTGGTAACAGAATAAAACTGAGGGAGATTTTACCCTAATTCTGTTACCCAAACCTTGCATCTGCTGTTTTCAATCATTTTATTCATTTACTGTGTAAATTGTTAAAAGTAGTCATTGTGCATAGATTTGTGTGGTTTTGTTAAACTTTGAAATCAATGTTTTTTTTCTTTGGCCTACATTTTAAAGTGAAAAATTGGGGTCCCTACCTGGCCTGAGCCCAAATGTAGGCATATAAAATGTGTCCATTTGCGGATCTGATTGGCTTAATGCACCACAACTAATGAACTGTTGTGCTTCTCAGAGTGATGTTTACACCACCTCAAACTGAAAGCAAACAAAGTCTGTTTTTACATCCATTGAGAATTACAATCGTTCCTCAATGTATTTGAATAATATTTTCCATCTCTCTCCCTTTTGGTAACCGCTCAGCGTGAAAGGGAAACATGTCATGCTCTGATCCAGTGGAAACGTCATGAAATAGACCTGATTACTTCTTATCAGTGCATAACTTGGACTGAGATACATTCAGTAACTCATTTTGGGTTCTGGTACTGTTCATATTTAGGTGCAGGAGCTTCACAATACTTTTTAGATAATATTATATAAGAGGAGCAGGGGCTCAAGCAGTAGACCATTTGAGGTGCCGGTGCTCAGTTTAGGCAATGTGATTTATAGAATATTTATTTTTATCAGGATATTTTCTACCTGCAGGCTGCAATGTTTTTTTTTTTTTTTTTTTTTTGGCTTAATGAGGCTGTTCTTACGTAGTTGGCAATGGCTTTTCATTTGGATTTAATTTAGATTTTCATTTAGATTTGGATAGAATTTGGATTAATCACATGACAATGATTGAGATATGAAGACATTATTCAATTGGTTGAAAGAACAGACTGCTTTCGGTCGACCAAGATATTTTCTCCCCACCCCGGGGACTCCTATTGTGTGTGTGTGTGTGGACAGGGTGGTCCGGCGGCGCCAGTCCATTGATCAGTGTCTCTAACTGATGATGCAGGGACCATCTGGACTGAGCAATGCAAGACTGCTTCTGAAATGGAAGGAAGCACACACTGCTCTGCCTCAGTAGAGCTTCAAACTAACACACACACACATACGTGCACACTGGCAGGCACACACACATCTTCAAAAGGCGAGTTATATCTTTGAAGAGTGGTGTTTGGGCCATGGCCATGGCAGAGACAGAATGTCAGATGTGAAGGTTAAATTGTGAAAATGTCTCCTCTTCTGGTTGCCATCATGTGTTGTTGCACGCCTCACTACCTCTGACTGACTTGGCAGTCCTGTAGCCTCGGTCACTGTCAAACCCAATGCACAGATACAGATCATAGCTACTCTGCTGTATACTCTGCTATATACAGCTAGGGGAAGTGGAGCAAATACTGAAATATCTTTTTTAGTTTTTCTGACATGTTGTCTAATGCTCTGGTCAGATCCAGTCTGTTGCTCCTCTCTGACTGGATCAGCTGGGTTCCCCTCCCTCTGGGAAAGGAAAGGGAATACCTAGTCAGTTGCACAACTGAATGCATTCAACCCAAATATTAATTCCGCATTTAATCCAACCTCTGACTCTGAGAGGTATGGGGGGGGCTGCCTTAATCGAGTTGCCCGGGGAGAAGTTGTTGTTTAACTGCCTTGCTCGAGAGCAGAACAGAAAATGTTTCTACTTTGCCAGCTCAGGGACTCAAACCAGCAACCTGTCGGTTACTGGCCCAATGCTCTTAACCACAACGCTACCTGCCACTCTCTGCCTTCCCCACTGACAGTAAGTACACCTGAACACATCTCAGGCACGTTGCATGGTGTATATGAGGATGCTGTTGGGATGTGGCATCCTAACATGACCCTGAGAGAAGGCTGGTGAGCGAGAGAGATGGGGGGGGGCAGGCACACCATGAGCTGTTGAACGCCAGGTCACGTTCACGTCAGTCCCTCCCTCTCCCTGACATGAACAGGGCCTTGATTTGTAAGTAAGGCAGACAGACCCTACTGTAGGAACTAGGCAGCTAGTCTGCAGGGCTGCACTCACTACTGTAGGAACTAGGCAACCAGTCTAGTCTGGAGTAGATTGATTTTTCAACTCTGATACTGATTTATTGGAGGAACCCCCCCCCCAAAAAAAACATACTGATTAATTGTCCGATTTTAAAAAATACAATGTTTTTATTCGTTTGATTTTTTTGTATATATATATATATAAACAAACACACACAGTGCCTTGTGAAAGTATTCGGCCCCCTTGAACTTTGCGACCTTTTGCCACATTTCAGGCTTCAAACATGAAGATATAAAACTGTACTGGATATTTCAAACTTTTTTAACAAATCAAAAACTGAAAAATTGGGCATGCAAAATTATTCAGCCCCCTTAAGTTAATACTTTGTAGCGACACCTTTTGCTGCGATTACAGCTGTAAGTCACTTGGGGTATGTCTCTATCAGTTTTGCACATCGAGAGACTGAATTTTTTTCCCATTCCTCCTTGCAAAACAGCTCGAGCTCAGTGAGGTTGGATGGAGAGCATTTGTGAACAGCAGATTTCAGTTCTTTCCACAGATTGTCGATTGGATTCAGGTCTGGACTTTGACTTGGCCATTCTAACACCTGGATATGTTTATTTTTGAACCATTCCATTGTAGATTTTGCTTTATGTTTTGGATCATTGTCTTGTTGGAAGACCTCTCCGTCCCAGTCTCAGGTCTTTTGCAGACTCCATCAGGTTTTCTTCTAGACTGATCCTGTATTTGGCTCCATCCATCTTCCCATCAATTTTAACTATCTTCCCTGTCCCTGCTGAATAAAGGCAGGCCCAAACCATGATGCTGCCACCACCATGTTTGACAGTGGGGATGGTAGGTTCAGGGTGTTGCTTTTACGCCAAACATAACGTTTTGCATTGTTGCCAAAAAGTTCAATTTTGGTTTCATCTGACCATTCTTCCACATGTTTGGTGTGTCTCCCAGGTGGCTTGTGGCAAACTTTAAACAACACTTTTTATGGATATCTTTAAGAAATAGCTTTCTTCTTGCCACTCTTCCATAAAGGCCAGATTTGTGCAATATACGACTGATTGTTGTCCTATGGACAGAGTCTCCCACTTCAGCTGTAGATCTCTGCAGTTCATCCAGAGTGATCATGGGCCTCTTGGCTGCATCTCTGATCAGTCTTCTCCTTCTATGAGCTGAAAGTTTAGAAGGACGGCCAGTTCTTGGTAGATTTGCAGTGGTCTGATACTCCTTCCATTTCAATATTATCGCTTGCACAGTGCTCCTTGGGATGTTTAAAGCTTGGGAAATATTTTTTGTATCCAAATCCGGCTTTAAACTTCTTCACAACAGTATCTCAGACCTGCCTGGTGTGTTCCTTGTTCTTCATGATGCGCTCTGCGCTTTTAACGGACCTCTGAGACTCACAGTGCAGGTGCATTTATACGCAGACTTGATTACACACAGGTGGATTGTATTTATCATCATTAGTCATTTAGGTCAACATTGGATTTTCAGAGATCCTCACTGAACTTCTGGAGAGAGTTTGCTGCACTGAAAGTAAAGGGGCTGAATAATTTTGCACTCCCAATTTTTCCGTTCCACTTCATGATTGTGTCCCACTTGTTGTTGATTCTTCACAAAAAATATACAGTTTTATATCTTTATGTTTGAAGCCTGAAATGTGGCAAAAGGTCGCAAAGTTCAAGGGGGCCGAATACTTTCGCAAGGCACTATATATATATATATATATATATGTTAAAATAAAAGTGTTAATTCAGTAGCTGTAATGGTGATTATTCCAAATATTTGGAATAATCACCATTACAGCTACTGAATTAACACTTTTATTTTAACATAATATAATAAAACCAATTTAGTCTCAAATAAATCATAGTGTTCAATTTGGTTTAAATAATGCAAAAACAGTGTTGAGAAGAAAGTAAAAGTGCAATATGTGCCATGTAAAAAGCTAACGTTTAAGTTCCTTGCTCAGAACATGAGAACATATGAAAGCTGGTGGTTCCTTTTAACACGAGTCTCAATATTCCCAGGTAAGAAGTTTTAGGTTGTAGTTATTATAGGACTATTTCTCTCCATACCATTTGTTTTCCATGGACCTTTGACTATTGGATGTTCTTATAGGTACTATAGTATTGCCAGCCTAATCTCATGAGTTGATAGACTTGAAGTCATAAACAGCGCAATGCTTGAAGCACAGCGAAGAGCTGCTGGCAAATGCAGAAAAGTGCTGTTTGAATGAGTGCTTACGAGCCTGCTGCTGCCTACCACCGCTCAGTCAGACTGCTCTATCAAATCATAGACTTAATTATAATAAACACACAGAAATATGAGCCTTAGTTTCTGCATTTGACCATATTAATGACCTATTATTTCAATTTTCATTCCGTATTTTATCTAACGGGTGGCATCCTTAAGTGAAAACATTGCTGTTACATTGCACAACCTTCAATGTTATGTCATAATTATGTACAATTCTGTGTTTGTTAGGAAGAAATGGTCTTCACACAGTTCGCAATGAGCCGGGCGGCCCAAACTGCTGCATATACCCTGACTCGCAATATTAACTAAATATGCAGGTTTAAAAAATATATACTTGTGTATTGATTTTAAGAAAGGCATTGATGATTATGGTTAGGTACACATTGGTGCAACGACAGTGCTTTTTTCGAGAATGAGCTTGGTAAATCATCACCCATTTGGTGAAGTATGTAGTGATTCGATGATAAATTAACGGGCACCGCATCAATTCTATTCAACGCAAGACAAGCTAGTTAACCTAGTAATATCCTCAACCATGTGTAGTTAACTAGTGATTATGTTAAGATTGATTTTTTTTTATATAAGATAAGTTTAATGCTAGCTAGCAACTTACCTTGGCTCCTTGCTGCGCTCGCGTAACAGGTAGTTGGCCTGCCACGTAGTCTCCTCGTGGAGTGCAATGTAATCAGCCATAATCAGCGTCCAAAAATGCCGATTACAGATTGTTATGAAAACTTGAAATCGGCCCTAATTAATCGGTCAACCTCTAGTCTGGAGGGCAATATTAACTACTGTAGGAACTAGGTAGCCAGTCTAGTCTGGAGGGCAATATTAACTACTGTAGGAACTAGGTAGCCAGTCTAGTCAGGAGGGCAATATTAACTACTGTAGGAACTAGGTAGCCAGTCTAGTCAGGAGGGCAATATTAACTACTGTAGGAACTAGGTAGCCAGTCTAGTCTGGAGGGCAATATTAACTACTGTAGGAACTAGGTAGCCAGTCTAGTCAGGAGGGCAGCTCTAACTACTCTACAAATGAAGGTGAAGAATATGTAAGACTTTTTGCACCTACAAATTCATCTGGATATTTATTCAGGAAATGAAAATGTCAGGGAAGTCTAAGATTTTGGAGATATTATTTTGATAGGGACTATTAAATGATATGATGAATCCAGTGCTATTTGACCCTGATACAGGGCTTACTCACAGCACCTCATTTAGACAGATAAAATAGGCACTGTTAATGTCAAGAGATTTTTATTTTTTTAATGAATGTACTCTGTTTGCTCTCCAGCAGTGTTTACCTTCTCCGTAGTCATTATGACACAGATACTGGTGTGGTGCAGAGATTAAGTCTGTTTAGACAAGGCCGTGCTATAAAAATAACTAATGTGGGCTGGGAGTGCAGGAGGACGACAGTAAGATGGAAACTAGTGACATGGAGGGAGAGCTGTTATCCTGCCTTCTGTATAGGTGTGTTTGATAAGGCAGAGATGGGAAGTCCAGATCTGAGGAAACTCTCAGACTGTATGCTTTTAGCTCGTCGTGTGTGTGTGTGTGTGTGTGTGTGTGTGTGTGTGTGTGTGTGTGTGTGTGTGAGATGCCTGGCCTGGACAGTCAGAACCTTGGCAGTCAGTCAACACAGAAACCGTTTTTTGCCTTTTAAGGGCAACAGGACTGAGCTCTCCTCCACACTGCCCTTCTCAGGCTTGGAGACTGTCTGAGACTGAGAGCAGAGAAACCCTTGATACAAACACATCCTAATTTCCAGGTGTGGTTGGACAAGACCCCTCCGTGTGATAGTGTCAATCCCACTCAGAGGAGTTCCGGGGGGAGGTTCCTGAAACCAGCACAGAGTGGGAAGAAACACGGAGCCTTGAGGTGCTTTCACAACCACGGCAAGCTGAGGTTTTTAAGATTCAAGACAAATTAAAGAATGATCTTGTCGCTTGGCTGGTAATCCTGATGGAGTCAGTCACACGGCTATATTAGACTCATTAACGGTAGAATTAGCAGGAGTGTAGTCTGCTGGGTAGGAGTAAACAGGGAGAGAAAGGAGAAATCTTTCAGGCAGTACCGTGGACGCCTCACAATGTCCTCAATGTTACAAACTCACTCACCCGGTTCCGTCATAGAGAGCTTTCCAGTTGTGTGCAGCATTAGACTTAACATAACAGCAGAAGTGAAATCCACTAAACCCTGCCAGTCAGATCGGGACGCCAGTAAGACTAGCTGTTGGTGTCACTTCCCTCCCTTTTAAGTTAAATCGGGTAGAAACATATGCATCGCATTGTAAGTCCTTCTCTGGTGAGGACAATGTCACAAGTGTCAATGTCTCTGTTTACTCATCTGGTTAACCTACACTACCAGGTGACCAGGGTAAAACGAAGACACTGAAAATTCATCAAATCCGTATTCGCAAAAAAAAAAAAAAAAAAACGGTTTGAACCGAGTCTGGTCCCAGTCTGTGCGGTATTCTCCAGTCGTTACTGGGTGTGAGAAACTACGTCAGAAACCCAGCAAGGATTTGTTAACCTAGCCGTGGAAGCTCCAAAAGCACGTGTCCCAGTTCATGTGAGTTACTAATCATCAGGGTCTCCTCACTCTGGCGCTATGAATCAAATGTTATTTGTCACATGCTTCATAAACAACAGGTGTAGACTAACAGTGCAATGCTTGCTTACTTACAGGCCCTTCCCAACAATGCAGAGAGAAAAATATAGAAAAAAATGGTAAAACAAGGAATACACCATGAGTAACAATAACATGGTACTGGTACCCTGTGTATATAGCCGAGTCAATGTGCAGCGGTACATTGTAATTGAGGTAGATATGTACATATCGGTAGGGGTAAAGTGACTAGGCAACAGTATAGATAATAAACGGTAGCAGAAATGTATGTGATGCGTGAAAAGATTTTGAGCAGGGGGGTCATTGCAGATAGTCAAGATAGCTATTTGGTTAACTATTTAGTAGTCTTCTAGCTTGGGGGTAGAAGCTAATTTAGGGTCCTATTGGTTCCAGACTTGGTGCATCGCTACTGCTTGTCGTGCAGTAGCAGAGAGAACAGTCTATGACTTGGGTGGCTGGAGTCTTTGACAATTTTTAGGGCCTTCCTCTTACACAGCCTGGTATAGAGGTCCTGGATGGCAGGAAGCTTGGCCCCAGTGATGTACTGGGTCGTACGCACTACCCTCTAGCGCCTTACGGTCGGATGCCAAGCAGTTGCCATAAGCTGTGATGCAGCCAGTCAAGATGCTCTCAATGGTGCAGCTGTAGAACTTTTTGAGGATCTGAGGGCCCATGTCAAATCTTTTCAGCCTCCTGAGGGTGAAGTGGTGTTGTTGTGCCTTGACTGTGTTCGTGTGTGAGGACCATGTTACTTCCTTGGTGATGTGGACACAGAGGAACTTGACTCTCAACCCGCTCCATTACAGCCCTGTCGATGTGGATGGGGGGTGTGCTTGGCCCTCCCTTTCCTGTAGTCCACGATCCTGGCACCATTGTCATCGATGATCAGGCCTACCACCATCTGCTACCATTTGGCTCTTACCAATGTGGCCCATATTCCCAGGCAATTACAGAACAGTTGCAGATAGTAGCCAAAGAACCTGACAATGAATTCAATCAATGTTGATCCATTGTACAGAGAGCACATACAAGACATTTGGATTCATTCCCTGAAGTTCACCCTATTGCCTATATAGTGCACTTTATTTGACCAGAGCCACATGTGCTCTGGCAGGGCAGAAGAGGATCTGTGATGAGTGTGCTAACCAGACCTGTATCTGCTGAGCTTTTCACCACCAGCAGCATCCGCTAGCTATCGATGGGCTCTCCTCCAGCATTTCTGCCTGATTAGACAAGGCCTCCGGCACCTGGTACTGCTAGGAAAGCCCCCAGCTCAGCCTCTGTGGAATGATGCCCAACTGACGGCACTCTGGGGATGTGTGTCCCCCCTTCCCTAACTCTGTTGCACACCCCTGCCTAAATTTAGACCAAAATATTTGAGGCTATGCAGTCCGGGTATTTAGTTCCCTTCCTTTCTTTTGATGCAACCTAGGAGAAACACTGGCCTGCAGGGGAAGTTTACCTACTTGATCAGAGCAGACATCATTAAGCTAGCAGGATGTCCTTGATGTAACCTAGGAGAAACACTGGCCTGCAGGGGAAGTTTACCTACTTGATCAGAGCAGACATCATTAAGCTAGCAAGTCCTCATCCTTCTGCTTCTTACTCATCATCATCATAACACACAGTAATGTGCCTTCCAGTCAAGCTGATGACTGACCCTTCTGCCATGTCTATGTCCTTACAGTCCAACTACATAAGTAAACCTTTTTCTTCAGGAAACCTGGTCAATGTGTTTCATTGAGCAAGGCCCAGAGTGATACTTTGAAGAGCGCACTGTTGTTACCATGGAGACAATAGGGGGCAGATGAAGGAGTGGTTCCAGCAGAATCCTGAGAAAAAGATCCTGCTGTTTATATTATCTCGCCACAGCTGAATCTCTGGGAAAGTCCACATGAACGCTAGAAACGCTCTCTGCATAAAGGATTTCCTACATATCAGCCCAACACGTGTCATTTAACCCAGCAGTGGACCTGTGGTGTCACAGAGGAACAAAGCGTTCAACGGAACCTTGATAAGTGGTTTTGTTTATACGGTACATCCAGGCAATGTTGATCATCTTGACTAAGCTGGGTATTGTCAATAGACGTATGTGAAAGCAAGCAGCTCTGACCTTTTCCTCCTTGCCTGACCTAGTCTCTCTGAGGTGTTCTAGCCCTGGTGCTGTGGGCTGTTGCTAGCTACTATACTCCAGCTGTTAGCAGTGACAGAAATAGTGTGGATCTCTATTGAAGCTGTTAAGTAGACCAGGGCTGGTCTATTACCCACAGCCTCCAGCCTCAGTGTAAATGGGCTAATTGTTCCTGTTTGAGGAGAGGCCTGGTTCCTGGGCTAACTGGCCAATGGCTGAGGGCCTTCCCTGGACGAACTATGTCCCCTGAGGGGGAGGTGTGGGGAGAGGATGATGAGTGGGAGGGACATTGGATGGTTTTGTGATGAAGAGTGAGAGCAGAAATGTGCTCTATTTGGAATACGCATCACTGATATGAAAGTGTCAGTTCAACATTGAGAAAAACGTCTGTCACCACTCATTGTTATTTTGCGTAAAGGGCACAAGTTGCTCCATTTATGCCTATTCAGACCCTTCTTCAGTTGATGCCAGCTTATACAGTTCATTCGCTGCACAGCTATTCTCAGGTCTTTCCAGGGATGTTCGATCGGGTTCAAGTCCGGGATCTGGCTGGGCCACTCAAGGACATTCAGAGCCACTCCTGCGTTGTCTTGACTGTGTGCTTAGGGTCGTTGTCCTGTTGGAAGGTGAACCTTAGCCCCAGTCTGAGGTCAGGTTTTCATCAAGGATATCTCAGTACTTTTGCTCCATTCATCTTCCCCTTGGTCCTGACTAGTCTCCCAGTCCCTGCCGCTGAAGAACATCCCCACAGCATGATGCTGCCACCATGCTTCACCGTAGGGATGGTGCCAGGTTTCTTCCAGACTTGATGCTTGGCATTCAGGCCAAGTAGTTCAATCTTGGTTTCATCAGACCAGAGACTCTTGTTTCTCATGGTCTGAGAGTCCTTTTGGTGCCTTTTGGCAAACTCCAAGCGGGCTGTCATGTTCCTATTACTCAGGATTGGCTTACGTCTGGCCACTCTACCATAAAGGCCTGATTTGGAGGAGTGCTGCAGAGATGGTTGTCCTTCTGGAAGGTTCTCCCATCTCCACAGAGGAACTGTGGAGCTCTGTAAGTGTGACGACATAGGGTTCTTGGTCACCTCCCTGACCAAGGCCCTTCTCCCCCGATTGCTCAGTTTGGCCCGGGGGCCTGCTCTAGGAAGAGTCTTGGCGTTTCCAAACTTCTTCCATTTAAGAATGATGAGGCCACTGGGTTCTTTGGGACCTTAAATGTTACAGAAATGTTTTGGTACCCTTCCCCAGATTTGTGCCTGGACACAATCCTGTCTCAGATCTATGGACAATTCCTTCAACCTCTTGGCTTGGTTTTTGCTCTGACATGCACTGTCAACTGTGGGACCTTTTATATAGATAGGTGTGTGCCTTTCCAAATATATATATATATATATATTTTTTTTTTTTTTTTTGAAAAATCAAAACCTTTTCACTTTGTCATTATGTGGTGTTGTGTGTGTGTGTAGATTGATGGGACTAATATATTGTATACATTTTAGAATAAGGCTGTTGCGTAACAATGTAGGAAAAGTCTAGGGGTCTGAATACTTTGAGGGCACTGTATGCCGCCATTATTTAAGATGATACGTTTTATAACTCTCAGTTCCTCTTTTCTATCAATTAACTGATGACTTGAGGGTTGAAATATGTGCAATTTGACACCTACTCCATTGCGGCTTCTCTCTGAATCAATGTGATAAAGTGCCCCTTGAAATTGTACGCAAAGGTTTTGAAATGACAGGAGACCATTGTGTAAACAGGACGAATAACATTATCGTATTCAGAGCTGGTTCCTGTCTGCTGGCAGGCTAAAGGACAGTCTGTGTTTACTTCATGTTGTACACTTTGTGCCCAAACAAAGACCATGCATCCACTGTATCAAAACTCTGAATGTAGGATTCCATGGACGAAAGCCTTGCTAGACAGTCAGACCCGAGTATCCACATAGACACACACTGAGGAACAGTACACACACACACACACACACACACACACACACACACACACACACACACACACACACACACACACACACACACACACACACACACACACACAATCTAATTTGTCAGATGTGGTTGAGAGCAGATTGTGCAGCAGAGAGATGGATGCAGTGCCCTGGGGATGCTGCTGAAGCAGAGTAATGATGTCTAACTGCATGTTCACAGACACGTGCTGCTCTCTCTGTCGATGCCCCTCCATCCCTGTCTCTCTCTCTATGTGGACTAGCCTCTCCTCTGGGAGTCCAGCCACCTCCACAGCCTGCAGTGCTCCTGCACCAAAAGCTAAATGTGAGCGGAGAAGATGAAGGGGGGGGTACAGAGAGGGAAAAGAGAGAGAGAAACAATGGTCAGAGTGGAGATGTGACTGGACGTATAGTTGGTGTGGTCCTTTATGTTTATCATTGTCTCTCTTTCTCCCCATCTCTCCCTCCTTCTCTCAGCTCGTAGAGGAAGGCCCAGGCGGGGCCGTGGAGTGGCTCAGTACAAGGGTGTGTGTTATCACCACCACCACCCGTGCCTCTCCTCCCCCCTGGAGAAGGGCAGCAGGATCAGGATGTCGGAGGCTAGAGAGCGTAGCCCCCGCCACCAGAGACCCTGGTCAGTGTACCGGGCCAACACCTTTGACCTCTCCTCTGAGATGATCGGCCTGGCACTCGCAGGTGAGAATGGGAAAGGGTTGTGTGTTGGACACAGACTATATCAAGGAAACAAACAATATGAGAGACCATGTGATGAACAATTGGTAATGGAATTACTTCCTGCCTTGTACACATCCTGTTGAACCAGTCTGTATATCAAGGTACACCAACATGTTTTTATCAATGTTGTCCTTTCATTTATGCCAACTGAATTAGTGGAAAATGACTTGTATGAGTTAATGCTACTTTGCTGTTTTGTAGGGAACAGCCAGGATCCAGATGAGCCTGTTCTAGAGTTCAGTGTGGGTGAGTACAGTAAATGAACTTCTAAAGGAAATGTCTTTCATTTCTTGTTCCATGTGTTCCAACGTGCTGTGTCCCTCCCTCCCCAGCCTGTAATGAGTTGGTGACTCCAGCTCTGGAGCGGAAACCCAACAGCTTTGTGGCAGTGAGCTGCACCACCCCTCCCCAGGCCTTCTGGACCAAACACGCCCAGACGGAGATCATCGAGGTGAGACAGACCATCATCCGTCGTCCCTCTGCTCTGTTATGTCCCTCTGCCCCCTGTGGCCGTCGTCCCTCTGCCCCCTGTGGCCGTCGTCCCTCTGCCCCCTGGGGCCGTCGTCCCTCTGCCCCCTACTGCCGTCGTCCCTCTGCCCCTGGGGCCGTCGTCCCTCTGCCCCCTGGGGCCGTCGTCCCTCTGCCCCCTGGGGCCGTCGTCCCTCTGCCCCCTGGGGCCGTCGTCCCTCTGCCCCCTGGGGCCGTCGTCCCTCTGCCCCCTACTGCCGTCGTCCCTCTGCCCCCTGGGGCCGTCGTCCCTCTGCCCCCTGGGGCCGTCGTCCCTCTGCCCCCTGGGGCCGTCGTCCCTCTGCCCCCTGGGGCCGTCGTCCCTCTGCCCCCTACTGCCGTCGTCCCTCTGCCCCCTACTGCCGTCGTCCCTCTGCCCCCTGGGGCCGTCGTCCCT
The DNA here is from genome assembly GCF_021184085.1 of Oncorhynchus gorbuscha. Lineage (NCBI taxonomy): Eukaryota > Metazoa > Chordata > Actinopteri > Salmoniformes > Salmonidae > Oncorhynchus > Oncorhynchus gorbuscha. The sequence goes on from NC_060195.1 coordinate 64,000,776, forward strand.
CTGCCCCCTACTGCCGTCGTCCCTCTGCCCCCTGGGGCCGTCGTCCCTCTGCCCCCTGGGGCCGTCGTCCCTCTGCCCCCTACTGCCGTCGTCCCTCTGCCCCCTGGGGCCGTCGTCCCTCTGCCCCCTACTGCCGTCGCCCCTCTGCCCCCTGGGGCCGTCGTCCCTCTGCACTGCTCTGTTGTGTTCCTATATGATTGTAGGATGTTGTTATCCGGCAGGTAGCCTAGCGGTTCAAAGTTTGAACCAGGAACTGAAAGGTCGTTGGTTTGAATACCCGAGCCGACAAGGTGATGAATCTGTCCATGTTCCTTTGAGCAAGGAACTTAACCCCAATTTTCTCCAGGGACGCCATACTACTATGGCTGGCCCTGTAAAACAACACAATCTACTGCACCAATCTGGTGTATGTGACGATAAAACATGATTTTAGAATGTTGTTAACTAATATCTTTCTGTATGTGTACAGTTTAGATGAAGCAACAATGAGAGCTTCATTGATTGATTGCTTCCCCCTACAGGGCACCAATAACCCTATATTCCTGAGCAGCATAGCCTTCTTCCAGGACTCTCTGATCAACCAGCAGACGCAGGTCAAGCTGTCTGTGTACGATGTCAAGGACCGCTCTCAGGGCACGGTGGGTAAAATGATATTGGGTAAGATGACATTAAAACACCAAGTAATATGTCCTGCTCCCATCAGATAAACTACTAGATCAGTCCTATTACTCTCATCACCTCCCTTCCCTCACCAGCCACCTTGGGAGTGTTGTTTTCTTAGATGTCTGTCTCTGTATCCTTTCTCTCTCGCTCACTCTCTCCCTCGCTTTCTCTCTTTTTATTCTCTCGCTTTCTCTCTTTCTCCTGACCTAGATGTATTTATTAGGCTCAGCTCTGTTTCCTGTGAAGGAGTTGCTGCAAGAGAAGAACCACAGGTTACACCTGACCCTGAGGTAGGAGAGACACAGGTTACACCTGACCCTGAGGTAGGAGAGACACAGGTTACACCTGACCCTGAGGTAGGAGAGACGCAGGTTACACCTGACCCTGAGGTAGGAGAGACGCAGGTTACACCTGACCCTGAGGTAGGAGAGACGCAGGTTACACCTGACCCCGAGGTAGGGGAGACGCAGGTTACACCTGACCCCGAGGTAGGGGAGACGCAGGTTACACCTGACCCCGAGGTAGGGGGGACGCAGGTTACACCTGACCCCGAGGTGGGGGAGAGGTTACACCTGACCCCGGTGGGGGGACGCAGGTACACCTGACCCCGAGGTGGGGGGACGCAGGTTACACCTGACCCCGAGGTGGGGGGGACGCAGGTTACACCTGACCCCGAGGTGGGGGGACGCAGGTTGACACCTGACCCCGAGGTGGGGGGACGACCCCGAGGTGGGGGGACGCAGGTACACCTGACCCCGAGGTGGGGGGACGCAGGTTACACCTGACCCCGAGGTGGGGGGGACGCAGGTTACACCTGACCCCGAGGTGGGGGGACGCAGGTTACACCTGACCCCGAGGTGGGGGGACGCAGGTTACACCTGACCCCGAGGTGGGGGGGACGCAGGTTACACCTGACCCCGAGGTGGGGGGACGCAGGTTACACCTGACCCCGAGGTGGGGGGACGCAGGTTACACCTGACCCCGAGGTGGGGGGAGACGCAGGTTACACCTGACCCCGAGGTGGGGGGACGCAGGTTACACCTGACCCCGAGGTGGGGGAGACGCAGGTTACACCTGACCCCGAGGTAGGGGGAGACGCAGGTTACATGACTTTACAGTCATGTGTCTACCATAAACACCTCTCTGATCAGACAGGATTCGTATGTGATTATAATTATCTTCATATTACTCCCGAGTGGCGCGGTGTTCTGCATCTCAGTGCTAGGTGTGTCACTACAGACACCCTGGTTCGAATCCAGGCTCTATCACAGTAGGCCGTGATTGGGAGTCCCATAGGGTGGCGCACAATTGGCCCGGCGTCGCCGGGTTAGGCCGTTGTTGTAAAATAAAAATTTGTTCTTAACTGACTTGCCTAGTTAAATAAAGGTCAAATAAAAAATAAAATGTGCCATACCTTTGGTAAGGCGGCAGGTAGCCTAGTGGTTGGAGCGCTGTGCCAGTAACCCGAGCCGGCAAGGTAAAACAAAATCTATGTGCCCTTGAGCAAGGCACTTAACCCTAATTGTTCCAGGGTTGCTGTTGTATCAGGTGTGTCCTTCTTGCTGCCAACGCTCACTAATCCTGTTTTATTCTTTAGTTATCAATGGCTGACCCTGGCTGTGACCCCACTCTGTGAGGGGGTCTCAGAGGTAGAAAAAAAATCTAATTCACACATGTATAATATATTCTTGTACATTTGTGAAATGGGACAAATGTAAACACCCAAATGATTATTGTCTTATAACAGACGAGGATGCTTAAATGTATGGCTCCATAGTAATGTAAATATGAAGCCTATACATTTTTCAGCTAGATTGTTTTGGGTCTGTCATAGTTTTCTGCTGTTTGATCGTTGCTGACTGTAGACTGTATTCCTGGGGGATGCCGTTGACAGCCCTACTGGTGTGTGTTACTGATGAACAGATCTGCAGAGAACAAGCACGTGGGGAACATCACCATCATTGCCTGGCAGATAGAGGAGAAGAGGGATCAGAGGACTCTGCCTGTTGCCAGGTTACCAGACGCCATCAACGGCAGGGTGAGCTTCCGAGACTCTCGCCGGATCCCTACCGCTGACACCAAATGTCAGACGCGGTGACCTGCGAGACCGTGTGTGTGTGTGTGTGTGTGTGTGTGTGTGTGTGTGTGTGTGTGTGTGTGTGTGTGTGTGTGTGTGTGTGTGTGTGTGTGTGTGACTCTTCTATCCCTGTGTGCCACAGACCGTGCTTCCAGTGGACGAGAGCCTGACAGAATCCATGGGTGTCAGAGCCAAATATGCATCTTTATGCAAAGACACCCTGCTGACATCAGGTAGGAGGGACAGCTGGGTCTGTCCCATTATCTCTGCCCACTGGCACCACCTCTACCAAAGCCCACTAGAAGAGCCTGTCTCCCCACTGAGACGCTTTGTCAGCAGGCGCCAATATTTCATAAGTGTCACCTGAGACGACTGCAGTTCGGTGTTCGTCTTCCGTAACATTTCACCTAATGTCATTGTCTGTTCTAAAAAATGATTTATGCGACTCTAAATGATTTGATTGGACATCCATCCGATCCGCCCCTCATGGCTGGATGTTAGCAGGTTTCACTGAGAAATGTCATTACCCGTACGCTCAGTGAGAGATTGTTGCTTTTCTTAGTCACCACTCTCAGATGTGTGTGTGTCTGGACAGACATTTTTTATTTATTTATTTATTTTAGCTTTATTTAACCAGGCAAGTCAGTTAAGAACAAATTCTTATTTTCAATGACGGCCTAGGAACAGTGGGTTAACTGCCTGTTCAGGGGCAGAACGACAGATTTGTACATTGTCAGCTCGGGGGTTTGAACTTGCAACCTTCCGGTCACTAGTCCAACGCTCTAACCACTAGGCTACCCTGCCGCCCCGTATACAGTGGAATGGCTTATTGTCCTCTGGGAAGGAAATACTTTTTCACATGCTCCTCTTACACTTTAAATCATCACAGAGACTAAATATGACCTTTATCATTTATTACTTGACCCGTGGAGCAAAATAAATTATTCAGAGATTGTGTTAGATGATGTTGAGCATGTTCCGTGTGTGTGTGTCTCTCAGTGTTTGGAGGCACCATGTCCAGAATGTACCGTTTCCCCACCACGGACGGTCACCACCTGCGGGTGCTAGAACAGATGGCTGAAAGTGTGTTGTCTCTCAACATCCCCAGACAGTATGTCAAACTACTGCTGGAGGAGGACGCTGTCAGGTACACTACTACACATTGTCACACACACAGAGACATATACACACACCGACATGCACATTTGTGACCGTGTCCAGGGATTTGTTAATTGAGTGTGCATTAACAAAATCTCATTTAATGCCTAAGTTGCCAAAGTGTGTGTGTTTGACGTGTTTTCAGGGTTTGTGAGCTGGAGGAGCTGGGGGAGTTGTCACCATGCTGGGAGAACCTACGACGACAGATAGTCACTCAGTACCAGAACATCATCCTCGCGTACCAGGAGACTCTCTCTGACCTCACCAACTACAAGGGTTGGTACAGTACACACACACACACACACACGTAACACACTAACTTATTTCAGCCTCAGATAACTATGTTTAACGTGGTTTGTTGTGGTTTAACATGAGAGTCCCACTCTGTCTATTCCACCCCTCTCTTTTGACTGGTCCTTCCTCCAGGTCCGTCGTTCAAGGCCAGTAACCTGAAGGCAGAGAGGAAGCTGGAGTTCATACCCACCAACCTTCATGTCCAGAGGATGAGGGTGCAGGATGAGTCTGGCTTTGGTGAGCTGAGCCCCATACCCTGTTCCCCCCTGGATGTTCATGCAGCTCTCCACTTTGGCCTTAATAGTTATGTTCCCCCCAGACCACACGTATGACGTGGTGACTATCGGGGCTCCCGCCGCCCACTACCAGGGCTTCAAGAACAGCGGCCTGCGCAAGCAAATCACCAAGTTCGAGGAGGCCAAGAAACAGTGAGTACAGAACCTCACAAAGAGGTGGAACCGGGGTAGAACCTTGGTTAGACCTTTGTATTAGGTGTGTCCTTCTTGCTGCCAATGCAACACATTTTTTTCAGCTAACAACCCTACTGACAGACTATCTGGCTGTGTTTGGACTTGGCTTTTTAAGTCTCGTTTTTAACGGACACGTTTCTAATCAAGTGAATCCGAAGTGTGTGTTTGGTAGAGAAACACCCTTGTATCTCTCCCCATCCCCTTTTAAAATGGTATTGGAACGTTGGACTGCATCGAAACATGTTTACGGTCTTTTAAAAGGTTTTAACCATTAGGCTGAATGAATACCTGCATTAAACACAAACCACTGCTTTTGTCTAAACATTAACGTCATTATACAGTTGAGAATCACATCCTGAGAATTATATTATGTATGTGGTTAATGAAGGATACCCCACAACATACTGTCAAATGCAATGCTTCATTTATCAAATCCATGTACGTCTGTTTATCCCTTGTTCTTGTGCTACTGCATGATCCGCATTTTGACGGCCGACTTCCTGTCTGTTTTCTCATTATACACTACATGCTATGCTGCTTTTAGCCTTGGCATTTCCCCTTAATTATATTTCAAAGACGATTTTCAGTTTTCTGGCTTTTTAATTTTTTCCAATTGCATCTTTATTTTCTAATCAGCGTTTATGAGGAAGAATGGTGAGTTCCTATGTTCTCTGATTCTGTTCTTTAGTCATTTTATCCTCCCCACTGTTTGTTTGGTTCTTTCTGCACGGAAATAATTGTCTGTTTGCCGTCACTGAGTTTGTTGTTTTAGCTGTAAGGCTGTGAGTCACTCAGTCACCTACCTGTGTTTCACCACTGTAAGTGTGAATCCACAATGGCTGCCTGTGAGTACCATCGTAAGCTACTGTATATCGACAGAGGGTGATCTTCAGTAGAGCGCTTGCTATGGGGTTTGAGGCATAGAACTACAGAGACCGACAGATCCATAACAATAGCATTGTACATTCTACATCTTCAACAGTCTGCCTCACTCTGAACATCTGTGGTTCTATGTCTAGATAGTGTTGTCTGTGTTCCAGGTGAGGAACAGGCTTGTGCATGCAGATATGGATGCTCACCTCAGTCCCAGACCTGCAGAGTAGAATATTCTAGCAGAGTTTAATTGTTCAGATATGTATTGTATGCAGCCAGGTGTGTAATCTGTCAAGCAGTGTGAGAGAATGTTGCAGAAATACAATCTCCTTCAGTTCCCAGAATGCAGTGTACATTCCGTCTCAAGTTCCTGTGTGTGCTCTTACCATCTTTGTCTACACATCTGCGTCTACTGTCTCTGTCTGTCTACTGTCGGTGACTACTGTGTGACTGTCTACTGTCGGTGACTACTGTGTCTGTGACTACTGTCTACTGTCTCGGTGACTACTGTGTCTGTGACTGTCTACTGTCTCTGTGACTACTGTGTCTGTGACTACTGTCTACGTCTCTGTGACTACTGTGTCTGTGACTACTGTCTCTGTGTCTGTGACTACTGTCTCTGTGACTGTGACTACTGTGTCTGTGACTACTGTCTCTGTGACTGTGACTACTGTCTCTGTGACTGTGACTACTGTCTCTGTGACTGTGACTACTGTCTCTGTGACTGGGACTACTGTCTCTGTGACTGTGGACTACTGTCTCTGTGACTGTGACTACTGTCTCTGTGACTGTGACTACTGTCTCTGTGACTGGGACTACTGTCTCTGTGACTGTGACTACTGTCTCTGTGACTGTGACTACTGTCTCTGTGACTGTGACTACTGTCTCTGTGACTGTGACTACGGTGTCTGTGACTGTGACTGTGTCTCTGTGTCTGACTGTGTCTCTGTGACTGTGACTGCTGTCTCTGTGTCTGTGACTGTCTCTGTGACTGCTGTCTCTGTGACTGTGACTACTGTCTCTGTGACTGTGACTACTGTCTCTGTGACTGTGACTGTGACTACTGTCTCTGTGACTACTACTGTGTCTGTGACTGTGTCTGTGACTACTGTGTCTGTGACTATTGTGTCTGTGACTATTGTGTCTGTGACTATTGTGTCTGTGACTATTGTGTCTGTGACTATTGTGTCTGTGACTACTGTGTCTGTGACTGCTGTGTCTGTGTCTGTGTCTGTGACTACTGTCTCTGTGTCTGTGGCTACTGTCTCTGTGTCTGTGTCTCTGTGTCTGTGACTACTGTCTCTGTGTCTGTGACTGCTGTGTCTGTGTCTGTGACTGCTGTCTCTGTGTCTGTGACTGCTGTCTCTGTGTCTGTGACTGCTGTCTCTGTGTCTGTGACTGCTGTGTCTGTGTCTGTGACTGCTGTGTCTGTGACTGATGTGTCTGTGACTGCTGTGTCTGTGACTGTCTGTGTCTGTACTGTCTCTGTGTCTGTGACTACTGTCTCTGTGTCTGTGACTACTGTCTCTGTGTCTGTGACTACTGTCTCTGTGACTGTGACTACTGTCTCTGTGACTGACTACTGTCTCTGTGACTGTGACTACTGTCTCTGTGACTGTGACTACTGTCTCTGTGACTGTGACTACTACTGTCTCTGTGACTGTGACTACTGTCTCTGTGTCTGTGACTGTGACTACTACTGTGTCTGACTGTGACTACTACTGTGTCTGACTGTGACTACTACTGTGTCTGACTGTGACTACTACTGTGTCTGACTGTCTCTGTGTCTGTGACTACTGTCTCTGTGTCTGTGACTACTACTGTGTCTGACTGTGACTACTACTGTGTCTGACTGTGACTACTACTGTGTCTGACTGTGACTACTACTGTGTCTGTCACTACTGTGTCTGTGACTACTGTGTCTGTGACTACTGTGTCTGTGTCTGTGACTACTGTGTCTGTGACTGCTGTGTCTGTGTCTGTGACTGCTGTGTCTGTGTCTGTGACTACTGTCTCTGTGTCTGGGACTACTGTGACTACTGTCTCTGTGTCTGGGACTACTGTCTACTGTGTCTGTGACTACTGTCTCTGTGACTACTGTCTCTGTGTCTGTGACTACTGTCTCTGTGACTGTGACTACTGTCTCTGTGTCTGTGACTACTGTCTCTGTGTCTGGGACTACTGTCTCTGTGTCTGGGACTACTATCTCTGTGTCTGGGACTACTGTGACTACTACTGTGTCTGACTGTGACTACTACTGTCTCTGTGTCTGGGACTACTGTCTCTGTGTCTGGGACTACTGTCTCTGTGTCTGGGACTACTGTCTCTGTGTCTGGGACTACTGTGTCTGTGTCTGGGACTACTGTGTCTGTGACTACTGTGTCTGTGTCTGTGACTGTGACTACTGTGTCTGTGACTACTGTGTCTGTGACTGTGACTACTGTCTCTGTGTCTGGGACTACTGTCTCTGTGTCTGGGACTACTGTCTCTGTGTCTGGGACTACTGTCTCTGTGTCTGGGACTACTGTCTCTGTGTCTGGGACTACTGGGACTACTGTGACTGTGTCTGGGACTACTGTCTCTGTGGTCTGTGACTACTGTCTCTGTGTCTGTGACTACTGTGTCTGTGTCTGTGACTACTGTCTCTGTGTCTGGGACTACTGTCTCTGTGTCTGGGACTACTGTCTCTGTGTCTGGGACTACTGTCTCTGTGTCTGGGACTACTGTCTCTGTGTCTGGGACTACTGTCTCTGTGTCTGGGACTACTGTCTCTGTGTCTGTGACTACTGTGTCTGGGACTACTGTCTGACTACTGTCCTGTGACTACTGTCTCTGTGTCTGTGACTACTGTCTCTGTGACTGTGACTACTGTCTCTGTGTCTGTGACTACTGTCTCTGTGTCTGACTACTGTGACTGTGTCTGTGACTACTGTGTCTGTGACTGTGACTACTACTGTGTCTGTGACTGTGACTACTACTGTGACTGTGACTACTGTGTCTGACTACTACTGTCTCTGTCTGTGACTACTACTGTGACTGTGACTACTGTGTCTGTGACTACTACTGTCTCTGTGTCTGTGACTACTGTGTCTGTGACTACTGTGTCTGTGACTACTGTGTCTGTGACTACTGTGTCTGTGACTCTGTGTCTGTGACTACTGTGTCTGTGTCTGTGACTACTGTCTCTGTGTCTGTGACTACTGTCTCTGTGTCTGTGACTACTGTGTCTGTGACTACTGTGTCTGTGTCTGTGTCTACTGTCTCTGTGTCTGTGACTACTGTCTCTGTGTCTGTGACTACTGTCTCTGTGTCTGTGACTGTGTCTGTGACTACTACTGTGTCTGTGACTACTGTCTGTGTCTGTGACTACTGTGACTGTTACTACTGTGACTGTTACTACTGTGACTGTTACTACTGTGACTGTGACTACTGTGACTGTGACTACTACCGTATCTGTTACTACTGTGTCTGTGACTACTGCTGTCTGTGACTACTACTGTCTCTGTGACTACTGTCTCTGTGTCTGTGACTGTCTCTGTGACTACTACTGTCTCTGACTACTACTACTGTGTGTCTGTGACTACTGTCTCTGTGTCTGTGACTACTGTGTCTGTGACTACTGTCTCTGTGTCTGTGACTACTGTCTCTGTGACTGTGACTACTGTGTGTCTGTGACTACTGTGACTGTGACTACTGTGTCTGTGACTACTGTGTCTGTGACTGTGACTACTCTCTGTGACTGTGACTACTACTGTCTGTGACTACTACTGTCTCTGTGACTACTACTGTGTCTGTGACTGTGACTACTACTGTGACTGTGACTACTACTGTGACTGTGACTACGGTCTCTGTCTGTGACTCTAGGGTCTGTGAATCTCTGCTGTGACTTCTGTGAGTACTGTAACTCACTGTGTTCTCTTAACACCCCACCCTGTCCGTCCCTGCAGCAGTGCCCTGTCCAGCTGTCAGTCTATAGTGTACATCCCCCAGGACATTGTTCGGGCCAAGGAGATCATCTCCCACATCAACACCCTGAAGACCCAGGTCAGCTACTATGCTGAGAGGCTGTCCCGCGCTGCCAAGGACCGCTCTGCCAACGGTCTGGAGAGGACCCTTGCCATCCTGGCTGATAAGGTGAGTGAAGGAGAGCCCCTGGCCTGGTACCAGGTCTGTTGGTGAAGGAGAGCCCCTGGCCTGGTACCAGGTCTGTTGGGGAAGGAGAGCCCCTGGCCTGGTACCAGGTCTGTTGGGGAAGGAGAGCCCCTGGCCTGGTACCAGGTCTGTTGGGGAAGGAGAGCCCCTGGCCTGGTACCAGGTCTGTTGGGGAAGGAGAGCCCCTGGCCTGGTACCAGGTCTGTTGGGGAAGGAGAGCCCCTGGCCCCTGGCCTTGGCTCAATTCCCGCTGTGTGGTTCGTATGACCTTTACCCTCAGACTCGCCAGCTGGTGACTGAGTGCGACTGCAAACTGCTGGCCTCGGCCATCCAGGCGCTGAACGCGGCACGTCCTGAGTACATCGCCTCCAAGGCGTCACCCTCCGCCGACGCCACCGATCAAGTAGTCCTGCGCAACGACCAGGACACACTGCTGGCCAAGTGGAGCGGATGCAACAGCCGGTCCTCGCTGCACGTCGACTGGCACGAGGAGGAGTGGGTAAGGCAAGGGGTCACCAGGGCTCAGGGTTTCACAGGTCAACTCCAGTTTAGCCTTCATGGTTTAGGAGCACTAAAATCCAGTTCCAGTATGTAAGGAAGAAAGCAGTGTGTTTACTGGGGGATTTGTTGTGTTTTTGTTTGGTTTGTTGGTCCATCAGATGTCTAGACTGGAACACTACATTTGATTGGCTTTTGTTTATTCTCTTCTCTTGTCTCCTCCCTTCCCCTCTCTTCCACCCTTGTCTCCCTTCCCCTACACTTCACTTCTCTTTTGTGTTCCTCCTCCCCTCTTCATTCCCTCCTCCCAGGAGAAGGTGTGGGTAAATGTAGACAAGAGTCTGGAGTGTATCATCAAGCGGGTGGACAAACTCCTTCAGAAGGACCGTCTGCCTGGCAACAGCAGCCAGGGGGACACTACCCCAGGCCACCAGCAGGGCGGCAGCAGTAAGAAAGGTAACCAGAGTACCAGGGCGTTCTGGATCAACCCCGACTGCATGACCCAGGAGGAGCCTTCATCATCACTACCTTCCTCACCATCATCATCCTCCCTCCTGCCTGCTCTCACCCTGAATCTGACTCATGCATGCCCATCCAGCCCTGACAAAACCCCATGTAGGTTTCTTTCCTTTCCTACTTCACTTCACTTGCTTTTTTTGCTTTGTCATGCACATTTGTCCTCTCATCATACTGCTATCATATTCATCATATCTCAACCTATTAGAATTGGTCTACATTGTTTTTGTGCAGTCTTTTGTTCTTAAACATTCCAAAGATGTACATTTCCTGTGTGTGAATGGTTAATTTTTCTCTGTTAGGTAGGTCTGTCAGTGCTTGTTGTATTCTGGAGGCCAGCCAAAGTCCCGTTGCTGTGGCCTCCTATGTGCCAGCTCAGCCTACGTACTGTAGCCATCTAGCTTATTATGTGCTTACTGTACTGTGTGCTGTCTGCCATGTTACTGGTGGTGCTCCCTAACTATGCATGTGGCACCTCCACTCCTTCCAGATGGCAGCCCCAGTGGCGAGGAGGCTTTCCCAGGTAAGAGCTCTGTCCTCTCCCCAGCTTCTGTCCCCCTGTCTCTCTGACTGCTTCTAACTGCAGCCCAGCTCAGTGCCACTGCTTCGTCTAGCTCTATATATCACACCGTCTGTATGACCTCTGTTTCTAGTACCTTATCAGAGATGAAGGACTTAAAGGCCAATGTGTTGTCACATGTTATTGTCTCACATTCTATGAAGGAGTTGCAGCAGCAGTTTAAGGGTCTCTCAGGATTCTTTCAATGCAGAAGAGTGCATAGTGTGTGTGTGTGTTACTGTTTTTGTTACTGTGTGTCTGGCCCAGGGGAGTGGAGCGAGGCCCTGTACCCTCTCCTCACCACGCTGACAGAGTGTGTGGCTATGATGAGTGACAAGGCTAAGAGCTCCATGGTGTTCCTGTTGATGCAGGACAGTGCTCCTACCATCGCCATGGACCTCTCCCTGCAGTACAGACGAGACGTGGTCTTCTGCCAGACGGTCAGCACAGGACACATCCACACATACTGACGTGCGCACACACGCAGATGCATGTGCACCCATTAGCAAACACACATGTGCGCATACAGACAGACACACAAGCAGTGAGGTAGAATGTGTGTGAATAAATAATGTATGTGACGTTGAAATGAATGTTGATTGTTAATAACTGAGTATACCAAAATTAGGAACAATTCCTAATATTGAGTTGCGCCCCCCCCCCCCTTTGCCCTCATAAGTCTCAATTCTTCAGGGCATGGACTACAAGGTGTTCGAAAGCGTTCCACAGGGATGCTGGCCCATGTTGACTCCAACACTTCCCACAGTTGTCAAGTTGGCTGGATGTCCTCTGGGTGGTGGACCATTCTTGAAAAACACTGTTGAGCGTGAAAAACCCAGCAGCGTTGCAGTTCTTGACACACTCAAACCGATATGCCTGACACCTACTACCTTACCCCGTTCAAAGGCACTTCAGTGTTTTGTCTCGCCCATCCACCCTCTGAATGGCACACATACACAATCCATGTCCCAATGCTTAAAAATCCTTCTTTAAACTGTCTCCTCACCTTTATCTACACTGATTAATGAGGATTTAACAAGTGACATCAATAAAGAATCATAGTTTTCACCTGGCCAGTGTCATGGAAAGAGCAGGTGTTCCTAATGTTTTGTATACTCCGTGTTAATGTCTGTCTCCAGCTCACTGCCCTCATCTGTGGCTTCATCATCAAGCTGAGGAACTGTCTCCGTGACGATGGCTTCCTGAGGCAGCTCTACACCATCGGCCTGCTGGCCCAGTTTGAGTCTCTGCTCAGCACCTACGGTAAAGTACACTCTCCTCTCTCATTCTCTCTCTCTCTGTTTAATGATTGTTCACTCTCTCACATACCTCCCATCTCCCAGGCGAGGAGCTGTCCATGTTGGAGGACATGTCGGTTGGCATCATGGACCTACGGAACGTTACCTTCAAGGTGACCCAGGCAACCTCCAGCTCCTCCCCCGACATGCTGCCAGTCATCACTGGCAACCGGGACGGCTTCAACGTCCGCATCCCGTTACCGGAGACCATGTTTGACGCGTTGCCGCGGGAGATCCAGAACGGCATGCTACTGCGCGTCCAGCCGGTGCTCTTCAACGTGGGAATCAACGAACAGCAGACGCTGGCAGAGAAGTGAGCGGGGGGAGGCATGATGGAGGGATGAAGAGTGGTGATGTCCCTGTATTGTTGACATGTCTCCTGTTTGTGACAGGTTTGGAGACACGTCTCTGCAGGAGATCATTAACCTAGAGAGTCTGGCCAGACTCAACTCCTACTATCAACAGTTCAAGGAGGTCCTACCTGAGGACTGTAAGTCACCATGAAGTAAATGGCTCTATATGGAGAATATTGTTAAGATGTAGCCTATAACCCCCCCCCCCCTCCTGGTCTCAGGCCTGCCCAGGTCCCGTTCCCAGACGTGTCTACCAGAGCTGCTGAGGTTCCTGGGACAGAACGTCCACGCCAGGAAGAACAAGAATGTAGACATCCTGTGGCAGGCAGCAGAGGTAGGGCCATTTTTCGCTGCAGGGCCATGAATGAATTATTGGAGATGATCCTTTCGAGTCCAGTCCATTTCCTTCTGTATGGATGTTACTAATGAGGGTCCAGTCCATTTCCTTCTGTATGGATGTTACTAATGAGAGTCCAGTCCATTTCCTTCTGTATGGATGTTACTAATGAGGGTCCAGTCTATTTCCTTCTGTATGGATGTTACTAATGAGGGTCCAGTCCATTTCCTTCTGTATGGATGTTACTAATGAGGGTCTAGTCCATTTCCTTCTGTATGGATGTTACTAATGAGGGTCTAGTCCATTTCCTTCTGTATGGATGTTACTAATGAGGGTCCAGTCCATTTCCTTCTGTATGGATGTTACTAATGAGGGTCCAGTCCATTTCCTTCTGTATGGATGTTACTAATGAGGGTCCAGAGCAGGCCTGAATAATAATTCTGTAGTGAGCAGCCTGCTGTCTATTATTTCCTGGTATCTCTCCTCCCCAGATCTGTCGTCGTCTGAACGGTGTGCGTTTCACCAGCTGTAAGAGTGCTAAGGACCGCACGGCCATGTCCGTCACCCTGGAGCAGTGTCTGATCCTACAGCACGAACATGGCATGGCCCCACAGGTCTTCTCCCAGGCCCTCGACTGCATGCGCAGGTAGGTGTCCAGCCCACTGCCTGAACTAAAATGAAACACACATATTTCTTGCTCCATATGCTGGGATAGTGCCAACTACAAGGTCTCCTCTCCCCCATTTAAAAATAATAAAATATATAAAAGTTATATTTTAATTCTCTGTAATTTAGCATTGGTTCCTCACGCAGCATCTGCTTGCCAGTCTGTCCAGCCAGTTTGTGGAGAATGCTCCCCCATGATAACAGAGCTCGCTTTCCATACCCCCCCATCATCCCCCTATCCAGCTCTCCTCCAACCCCATCCCCCTGTTCTCTGACACTGCTTGCTGAGAAGATGAAGGGCTAGATGAAGTGGAGGAGGGTAGAAGGAGCAGAAACCTTGTGTAAGGATGTGACTACTCCCAGAACAGGAGCCCTGTAGGGTACAGTAGGTTATGTGAAAGATCTGTTGGGTAGTAATGCCATGCTGTCCTGCAGCTCCCTGCATGGTCTCTCGCTCCTCTCTTCACCTGCCCACTTCCTGTTCCTATTTGGTACGGGCAATTTTAAGTGCATGGCTTGGGGCTGGCATACCCCCCCCACCTGCTATTCAGGAAGTGAATCCAAATTCAATGACTTGACTGAAATGAAATGGGTTGGAGCACAACCCCCCCCCCCCCCCCCATGTCTGTGGTATGAACATGGAGAATCATCACTGTCTTCTCTTCTTACCTCTTGATTGTTTCTTTCCTAAAGATGCAGAACATTTCTCTTAATTTTCTCCTTTCTCTCTCTCTCTTCCTCTTTTATGACAATGTATTTGTCTAACATTTCCCTTTTTTTTTGGAATGATTTCCTTTTATCCATTTTTAATTTGGGGTGTTTCTTGTTTGGGATTTGTTTTCTGGCTGAATGGGTCTTTTCACGTTCCATTCCACTGGCTGTGGCCCTAACCTTAATGTTATCACACCCCACCTGCACCATCACTGGTATCTCTTTGTTATCCATGGCTGATCATGGCCACCACATATCATTCATATTGTGTATTACCATCTCCTCCACTCTTATTGGCCACTTCATCCCTGTCCCAATGCACGTGTCCATCTATCTATCTCTATCTATCCATCCGTCCATCCATCCATGCCACCTGTACTTTTTGGCCCCGGCTTCTCCTCCCTCCCTCCCCCTCTCCGCAGCATTGGGACCAGGGAGGGGGTCACCCAGAAGAACCTGAGTGGCCTGTTGCCTGTGCGGGATTTCAGGCTGGACCCCAGCCTGCTGTACTCCCTGCCCCTGCTGGCCCTCAGCCCCAACCTGCTGGTCGTCTGGCTGTTCCTCAGCGTCGCCTACTTCCTGGCCAAGCTCCGCTGCAGCTGAAGGCACAGCCCCTCTGCCACCCAGCCCCACCTACTCTCGACCTCTACTCACCTCTTCTCTCTGCCCGTTCCCCCCAGTGTGTCCATCAGTCAGTCAGTCGGTCAGGAAGAAAGGCAAAACGTTAGTTTGTCAGTCGAGGAAGACAGGGAGTCAGTCAGTCACTCTGTCAGTCTGTCTGGAGCTCAGCCGGGAGAAAACTCTGATTGGCCGAGGGCAGACCGTGTGTACCTGACTGGACTTTATGTGCGTCACTCGGCTAAACTGCCAGCTGTTCCACCTAATGGGCAGCCAGCACTCCTCCCGCCCTGCTCTCTGTCCTAACCAATCCAGTCAGCGCAGGAGGCTGGTCTAAAGGTCTATGTGCAGTACAGTATGAGACTGTTACTGTCAATGTCCTGACATATTTCTCAGTTTAACAACCATTGTTTTACAACAATCAAAAACAGAGTATGGAGAGAAACTTTGTGAAATCTAGCCGGTAAGAAGTTTTAGCTGAATTTAATGGAAGTTTTGTCCCAGTTGTCCTTGAGTATTTATAATGGCGCTTCCCAACTCATGACATGATTATAACCATGCTATTATGATAATATGATGCCATGGATCCTTTGGTTTTGCACAGAGCTTATTTTCAGTCATGCAAATGTTCTGGCTTGCTTGACGTTTACGTCTTCCATAAGGTTTGCATACAGCATAAGCCAAGGGACGGCTTGGCCATGCAATATCAAGCTGATGTTGTTTTGATCTGGTGGCCATTTTGTTGTTGTTCCTCGGGCCTTCCTACTCTTACAGCAGGAGAGACTTGTGTCCGCTTTCACTTTAAACCAATGCACTTTTGTATCAACGTTGTCATCTTAATGAAGGTTATTCGCTTGTCTTGCCAATTGACACAGTTTCATCTTGGTCGGAGCAATTTGAATTGGCTAAATCTGGGAATGTATGATATTTCAGGGGAGCTTTGTTGGCTTGTTGGATTATGCCGTGTAGTTTTTCCAAAGTGTTTATTTTTTAGTTGATATAAGATTTCATGCCTCTACCAAGTTTCCTATTTACTATAGAGTTTGTATATATGAATTAGTTCTTTGTTTGAGAACCTATAAGGGTTGCAGTTCTATGGAAATGACAGAGAAGATGAAGAGAATGTACATGGGCGAACCTCATGGCTCCCTACCACCAAATGATGCACTACCTCTGACCAGGGATGATTTGAGACACAGCCCATGCTTGTTGTGCCAAATGTTTTAGCCAGGTCTCAGATGGTAGATGCAGGTCTTGGATCTTTATTCCAGGTCAGAGTATTACTTCCAGATCTCCCAGCAGCCCAAATCCACCCCGCTTCCACAGAGAAGTGCCCTAGAAAGGGATATTTGAGATCAGTCTCTTTGGGTTACTTCCAAGCCTTGCACTCTGGACTTCCTGGTGTCTGCCGAGAGAGTCCACACACCATTATCATTACAGTAGTTGCTATCTAGTCCCATAAAAACATGATTTTTATCTAATGGTATATGCACTCATTAATATGTAGACTAGTGGTATTCTCGTTTTCCAGCCCCGTAGCCTCTCTCCATTTGAATCAGTATAATACCTGTCTTCAGTGTTACGTCCCAAGACGGCCACACTCAATCCAATCTAAAGTGACCTACTAAAGAAATGGACCATCCGTCCCAAAATATCCTCCTCTGTGAGATTGTCACGCTTGTCTTACATCCCCTCCACCCCTCATTTCCAACTCCTCGACCCCCACAATGGAAAACTGGAGGGATTCTTTTGTCCTTGTTGGTTGAGCTTTATGCAAGCTTTTTATAGGCCTCTCACCTGTGTGACTGGTATGAGAGCTAGGCTGGGTTTAATGGTGTATTTAGGTTAGTTCATTGGTTTGGTTTTGAATATTCAGAGGTTTATTATTTTTACTGATTTTGTGCAATGTTACTGTTTTACATTATCGACAAATACGTACATGCAGTATTTATTTCTCAGTATTCTACAGTATTTACTTTTTCAATCTTGTAAATCCATATTGTAAATAATAGAAATGTATAAAATCATATCATCTATTGATAAGTATGCCGGTGTAGAACTACCTCTATTGTCCCATGAAAACACCATCTGACTGTCAGCCAGGGGAGAGGGCCGAGGGACAGCCAGGGGAGAGGGCCGAGGGACAGCCAGGGGAGAGGGCCGAGGGACAGCCAGGGGAGAGGGCCGAGGGACAGCCAGGGGAGAGGGCCGAGGGACAGCCAGGGGAGAGGGCCGAGGGACAGCCCGGGGAGAGGGCCGAGGGACAGCCAGGGGAGAGGGCCGAGGGACAGCCCGGGGAGAGGGCCGAGGGACAGCCCGGGGAGAGGGCCGAGGGACAGCCCGGGGAGAGGGCCGAGGGACAGCCCGGGGAGAGGGCCGAGGGACAGCCCGGGGAAAATGTGCTCCATGAGAGCAGCACCCAAGTTCTGTCCCAAATGGCACACTATTCCCTATGTAGTGCCCTATAGGTCCTGGTCAAAGTAGTGTACTATATAGGAAATAGGGCTCTGTTTAAGACGCAACCCCAGCATGTACAATGTTAGGATGGCGTTTGCCTCAACCAAATGTGAAATAGCTCCTCCTGCTGGTTGGTAATGATGCTACAGACGCTTGTCACCCAGTAAGTCCTATGAAAAGATTTGGATTGCTCCGTTCTGGGGATACATGCAATTAGGAGCCCATTCTAAAGTTGTAGAGAATTGCAGAATGTGCTGGTGGCAGTTGGTTCTGCTGGTGTATTTAATTCCGGTGAAGAAACCCACTGTGTTAAAACATGTTGTAACCATAGTGATGCTAAATCCAGGAATATTCCAACTAAAACCAAGTTCTTGACTCAATTCTCAAGTTTTATTTTTCTGTTTCTCTTGAATTCCTTAGTGCTTTTGACTATAGAGAATATATTTATATTGCGTTGCATTGTATTTTCATGCTTGTATGTCTAAATGCTCACGTTTGCTAAATATATGTAGTCTTATGGAAAGTTTGATGTGATTACATCATTGTCATGCAGGTGTCACTTTATAATGAGAGGGAGAAATTCTAGTTGCTGTTCCAGATATCTTTGTATTAACCCTTGTCTGGTACGTTGCCAAGTTCCAACCCAATATCAGGGTTGCTTGGATAACCGTTTATGAGTATGCTCTGAAATACTATCCTTTCTCCCTTTCTCTCTGAAGTGGTATGCGTTTCTCCCTTTCTCTCTGCTTCTCTCTGAAATAGTTTGCCTTTCTCTCTTTCTCTCTGAAATGGTATGCGTTTCTCCTTTTCTCTCTGAAATAGTTTGTATTTCTCCCTTTCTCTGAAATGGTATGAGTTTCTCTCTGAAATGGTATGCGTTTCTCCTTTTCTCTCTGAAATGGTATGCGTTTCTCCTTTTCTCTCTGAAATGGTATGCGTTTCTCCTTTTCTCTCTGAAATGGTATGCGTTTCTCCTTTTCTCTCTGAAATGGTATGCGTTTCTCCTTTTCTCTCTGAAATAGTTTGCGTTTCTCCTTTTCTCTCTGAAATGGTTTGCGTTTCTCCTTTTCTCTCTGAAATGGTTTGCGTTTCTCCTTTTCTCTCTGAAATAGTATGCGTTTCTCCTTTTCTCTCTGAAATAGTTTGCGTTTCTCCATTTCTCTCTGAAATAGTTTGCGTTTCTCCCTTTCTCTCTGAAATAGTATGCGTTTCTCCCTTTCTCTCTGAAATAGTATGCGTTTCTCCCTTTCTCTCTGAAATAGTATGCGTTTCTCCCTTTCTCTCTGAAATAGTATGCGTTTCTCCCTTTCTCTCTGAAATAGTATGCGTTTCTCCCTTTCTCTCTGAAATAGTATGCGTTTCTCCCTTTCTCTCTGAAATAGTATGCGTTTCTCCCTTTCTCTCTGAAATAGTTTGCGTTTCTCCCCTTCTCTCTGAAATAGTAGACTTTTCTCCCCTTCTCTCTGAAATAGTAGACTTTTCTCCCCTTCTCTCTGAAATAGTAGACTTTTCTCCCCTTCTCTCTGTAATAGTAGACTTTTCTCCCCTTCTCTCTAATGCTTCTCTCTGGAAAGTGCAATAGTAGTCAATTAGTCAGCAGCCCAAAGAATCAGCTTTAATGTTATATAATAATCGTCATGCAATAAACCAAATGTATCATAGAAGGTGTATACTTCACTATAGAGTATTTGAATAGTTCTGTTTGTTTTCCCTGGAATGGAACTGTTGCATTGAAATTAGAATGTAGAACATTTCAGTCTGTGCGTTTTGCTATTGCTCTTGTTTCACTTTATCTGTGGTGCTCGTAACTCTATCTAGAAAGCAGGTCTTCTGTACACAGTATTAGTGTTCTGTACCGCTCCCTCCAACAACATCCCCATATTCCCCGGGACAATCCGTCCGTTCGCTTTAGCTTTGCCCACATGTTTCTTGGACAGTGGCGTCAATGTGTTGGTTGGTTTTTGGGTTTCTCATTGTCTTTTAACACGAGCCCTTGTTTTGTTTTCTTCACTTTGCTGTCATCCTCTCTATCTGTGCTTGCCCTCCCTCCTCCTCCTTTTTCCCAGTGAGGGCTGCAGACGGGAGAATACCATGAAGAACGTGGGATGTCGCAAGTATGCTTTTAACTGTCTGCAGCTCAAGGCCTTCCCCAAACATTACAGGCCCCCCGACGGAACGTTTGGGAAGGTTGACACTTGATTTGGATCATATTCTATTGTAATAGGGACAGCAGCAACAACAATGGCAGCATTAAAAAAATGAATCAATGGTTAGATGGTCTTCAACCTACGGTAGTTGCGGATGTCCTGTGGTAAATGCCTGTGCACTGAATCGATGCATATTTTCCATTTCAAAGACGAATATCAAAACCTATGGAATGGGGAAAATGCCCAACCACTACTGGTTGAGAAACGATATACCATTTTATTCAGACCTCGCATGCATACCTTTCTAGATTGTTCTGAAGTTGTAGATGAGTCAGGTGGGACTAGTGACAACACTGTCTGGTTACATCGCATTTTTAGAGTAGTCAAGATACAGCAAGGAGGTCATTTTCCTGAAAAGACGGTCACTGATTCTTTACCATTATACACAGTGATGACTTTTGGTTCTTTTCAGAGCCTCAGGCCATCTATAGGTCACCAAACGTTCATCCTGGGACGATGCTACTTCATGCTGACTATGTTCAAAGTCGTGTCTCTCAACCCAGAGTTAACGTGTAAACTGGGATTCGTACATTTGGTTGGCGTCATTGGCCAGAGCCTATGCATTTCAGAGTTCTTATTTAGGGAGTGTTTTACGTATGGGACTACACATTGTGGAAGTCGAGCTAGTCTGACGGACTTGATGAAGGTTCCTTCCCCACGTGGATTTAGCAGTACTCTAATCCTGTAGAGCAGGGGATCTTTCAATGGTTTCAGCTCCAGAACTAAATAAGAAATTGACCATCCTCCTGTGACCCAAATGGTTCACCAGTGACCCAAATGAAGACGAAATAGTGTGTGATTAGAGATGTATTCTCATAACTCACGACCCACCTCTTGCATGCCCAGGGCCCACTTTGGAACCCGACCCATAGTTTAAGAAACCCTGTAGAGAGACGTCCCACCGACTGCAGTGGCAACCCAAGACCAACCAGAGCTTTCAGTGTCTGACGCCTACCTCACCGATGTCCTGTTTCCCTTTTCATATCTGTAAAGCCTGCGTTTAACTTCTTTGCCAAATGAAGGGTTGTGATTGTGAATGGGTTTAGCTGTGTGGCATTATCTGGCAGCTCACTGTGAAGACTTAGCACTGTCTTAAAGGGATAGTTTGGGATTTTGGCACGAGTTCACCTGGGAGTCGGGGGGAAGTTAGCTTTAGTTTCGCGAGCCAATGCTAACTAGCTTAGCACAAAGAGGGCCTCATTGCCAAAATCCTGAACTATTCCTTTAGACTTAAAGAGGAATATGGAAAAAGCTATGAATGTTCTAGAAAGATCCGATTTATGGAAAAAGTTTGGTTTGAGGGTAATAAATGAAACGTAACACATTATAAGATTGACTTGTAAAGGAAATGGAGTAGATTATTTTATGTTCTAATGTTGAACCAAGTAAAGGCCAGTAGGAAACCATTTAAACACCCAAGTAGTACTTTTCTTTAAGGGCATTTTCTGCATTTGTTGCACTGTTATTTTAGGATTGTCTTGTTGGCAGGCGTTGTTGACCAGGGTAAAATAGTCAGTAGAATGTTATCGGTATGGGAGTTACATTGTACGTTAATCTGGAAACTGTGCTGCTCAACAACAACATATTTGTCATGTCTATTTTCACCACCAAGCGGCAATGACGACTTTCTGTTTTGCAACATTTAATGAGATTGCAATTTGATACACAATTGAGCCAGAGGAGACTTGACCCTACAAATGATTTATGTGTGTGTGTGTGTATGTAGCAAAGCTTCACATATGTTTGCTTTTCAACAGCCACTTCTGTACGACACACGACACATAAACTCAACTGAGATGCAGTTTGTGTACATTTAGTGTATTGTTTACTCTAGTGTCTTTCATGCTCATAAATATTTTTAGTATTATTGGAAACATATTTTACTATCTGCAGACTTTATTTTGCATTTCTGTACTATACTATAGGGTATAATTCAATAAGCGTTGGGATTGGATTTGTATTTCTTTCTATCGTAATGAGCATATCTTGAATCCTGCGCAAAGAGGATATCTGTATAGGTCTGACTGTTGCTTTAGGTGAAGCTTTCATCAATATCTGACGCTAATAAAAGAATGTTCAACGTCTTTGTTTTGTCTTTGTAATGGGAGACTTGAAAGTTTACATCAAGATGTTGCGTGTTGGAATGTTCCGTTCTTCTCATTGCAATTCATTGTATTCCAGAATCTTCTCTGGGTGACTCCAGCTAGAGTGAAATGTCATCCAGCCAGGTCACAGCCACAGTAAAACAAAAGACTTTGTGTCTGTTTACTAGGATTTTTTTTTTTGTTCTCTGCAAGATGCCACTTGTTATACAATAGCAAAGCTGTAGAGATATGAAGCCAGTTATGTCTGGTGATGTACTCATAGTCACAACTAGAAAGAAACAAGGTTCAACACATTTTGATTCCTAAAATACAGTGCTGCTTGAAGACAATGGCAGCCCCATTGGCATATGACACACTATGGAGATCAGTGTCTCGTTTCCAGAGGTGGAGGTAAATTGGGTTTATTTTTCACTTCTCTTTTTACAAAGGAGTGCCGGGTCCGTAGTGGTCACGCAGAGTGAATGCAAATCTACTCAGCTTTTAGCTCCATTTGTAATCCTGTATTATTTTGATTTAATCATTAATATTGGAAACACTTTATTTTGACTAAAACATCTCTGGAATATATAGATCATATTTTATTCCACTGTTCAGGATACCTCCAAAGATTTGGTGTTTTAATACGTTTGACTGAGTTAAGAACATGTTTTGGATAACTACACAGTCTGCTATGAATACAGCCTTGGCAGACATAAGCAGACCACCACTGTGGTCTATTACTCTCGATCAGACTCCAGTCCAGACGGTGGCAGTAATGCACTCAACATCTGGTTTGCACACTGAAGAACGAACAAAAAGGGGGGAATAAGAAGAATTCTTAGTAGTGGCTGCTGTTCCGTGAAAGGACGTCTTTATTTCGCGCAGAGGAATGGCTTCTCTTAATGTTGGGTCGACATACTCAAATTATACAGACTTTAATAATGCGCTCACCGCATTCGAAAATTAGAATTTTGTCCAGTTTTACCGCCGCGACGCAAGAACAATTGAAAAAGTCAAACGATTAAATCCAAGGCACCATTACAATCCTGAATTGAAGTATGTGCCCATACATCTGACTTGTATACACGGTGGCAGAAATGTCTTATCACATTATAAAGGAGTGCGTCCGAAAACGAGGTAGCTCGCTTCCATTTCAAGATTACTTTTTTTAAATTGTATCCGTGGTCATGTAGCCTACATATCTGCTGACTGTTTTGCAGCGTCCGTCATAATAAGAGTTTTTTTCTTCAATGTAATGTTTTCCAGGACAAGAGAGCATATTTTTTGTTGTAGCAGTGGTGACAGTATAAAAAAAACTGTTTTTAATTAGAAATGTATTTCGTTTTTACATTGTTCGAACAATGTTAAAGGAGGCTCGTTGTCTCTACAGTACCTGCAGGGTTGGATGCCCGGCTTTAATCAAAGTCAAAACTACAGAGGATGGAGAGAGATTAGTTGGAAAGGAAATGGTTAACATACACAACCAGGAAGTCAGTGAGGTGAGTGGTCAACATAATGGGTTCAATTCAGGAAGTCAGTGAGGTGAGTGGTCAACATAATGGGTTCAATTCAGGAAGGAAGTCAGTGG
Organism: Oncorhynchus gorbuscha; assembly: GCF_021184085.1. Taxonomy (NCBI): domain Eukaryota; kingdom Metazoa; phylum Chordata; class Actinopteri; order Salmoniformes; family Salmonidae; genus Oncorhynchus; species Oncorhynchus gorbuscha. The sequence continues at coordinate 64,024,355 of NC_060195.1, forward strand.
GTTCAATTCAGGAAGTCAGTGAGGTGGTCAACATAATGGTCAGTTGAGTGGTCAACAATAATGGGTTCAATTCAGGAAGTCAGTGAGGTGAGTGGTCAACATAATGGGTTCAATTCAGGAAGTCAGTGAGGTGAGTGGTCAACAATAATGGGTTCAATTCAGGAAGTCAGTGAGGTGAGTGGTCAACAATAATGGGTTCAATTCAGGAAGTCAGTGAGGTGAGTGGTCAACAATAATGGGTTCAATTCCAGATGGCGATACCATGATACATTTTATAGTCTTAGTGTTATGATAAAATACACTAGGACAATCACATAACAATTACTGGTTGATGGTTGTTCACACATAAATAAATTAATGTTCTTGTACAGGCTGCATTCAAGCACTACCCCAAGAGGAGACAACTATAGTCGCTCTGGATAAGAGCGTCTGCTAAATGACTTAAATGTAAACTATGTCCGGCTGAATGCACCAAATGTTCCCGAATTGCTGACAAAGTACAATGGCAACAAAAGATTGGTGATCGGAGAGCTCAAAGTAACTGGAAAAGTCATCCTACTGAAGGACATTCGCAACATTGCAGCGACAATGAACTGTCCTCCAAAATGTGAGCGAAAAGAAACAAGAGGTGAGCAAAGGGATTCGAATGGTGATGGACACTGACACAAAGCTAAGAGAACATGTTAAAGACGGCACATTGCCATTACGTTGCCACAACGTTGGGGACGTTACACCCTCACATACAGTGGCGTAGTGGTGGTGGTTTTATTTTTTTACCTGACCTCAAACAACCGCCCGGAAGTCTCGTGGGCTTACAATCCGGTTCGCTACATGGACTCCAGTGCTAATCAGCTTGGTAATATCAGGCTACAGTTTACCAACCTTTTGACCTGTGAATCCACCTACGTGTGCAGGACATTGTCCGTGGGTTTTGTGTAACACAGAACCATTAGAAATATAATTATATTTCTATGCGCAGAACGTTGGCCCAGTCAATTTGAAAAAATGCATTGAGAAGCCAGTTCCAACACACATGTATAGCTGGCAGGGTTACACACGTATAGCTGGCAGGGTTACACACGTATAGCTGGCAGGGTTACACACGTATAGCTGGCAGGGTTACACACGTATAGCTGGCAGGGTTACACACATGTATAGCTGGCAGGGTTACACACATGTATAGCTGGCAGGGTCACACACGTATAGCTGGCAGGGTCACACACGTATAGCTGGCAGGGTCACACACGTATAGCTGGCAGGGTCACACACGTATAGCTGGCAGGGTCACACACGTATAGCTGGCAGGGTCACACACGTATAGCTGGCAGGGTCACACACGTATAGCTGGCAGGGTCACACACGTATAGCTGGCAGGGTCACACACGTATAGCTGGCAGGGTCACACACGTAAAGCTGGCAGGGTTACACACGTAAAGCTGGCAGGGTTACACGTAAAGCTGGCAGGGTTACACATGTATAGCTGGCAGGGTTACACATGGGGTTTCCATATAGGCAATATCAGATTCTTTACGGCTGCTCTACTCGGCCTGATTACTTATGATTCAATTCCTATACTGTGTGTCTTCTCCATTCATTCCGATATAAAGGTGCATGACGAGGTATAGCAGACATGCTTTAGTCTTTCAAAGACGCGTCGGCAATGACAGTCAAACTATCGTCAAGCACAATTTTGCCAGTAAAGAAATTGTTGACTAACTCATATTTTGGAGTGTAATGTCCCATTTTAATGATACTGCTGTTCTGACTGTCGTTGAATGCACCTCTAAGCGTTCAAGGAGGTTCGAGAAGAAACTGGTGCTTGAGGCTCAGGCCATCATGATGGCTCTCGCAGCCCCCAACGTGGAGGTCCTGGGGATCACCTGCGTAAGCGGCAACACCTCCCTGGAAAACTCCTGCAGGAACACACTGCGAGTCCTCAAGGTCTGCCAGAGACTTGAGGTAGGCCTGGTGGAAAGACTGCTCACTTCATTAAACAACCATTTGATTTGTAATGATCTTACCATTTTCGTGGTAAGCTTATGCTTTATTATAGACTAATATCAGTGTGTATTATATCGACTGTGTTGCGTTAGATCCCAGTGTTCGGTGGCACTGCGGAGCCTCTGATGGGCCACCCCCTGTCGGCAGGCTCCTTCCATGGGCAGGATGGGCTGGGGGACGCCCCTGACCCAGATGCCCCGGGCCTGGAGCTGCTGCAGACCAAAGGGGCTGTGGAAGCCATCATCAGGCTGGTCAATGAGAACCCTGGAGAGGTCGGTAACAGAAGGGTTCGGTTCCTAGGCTAAAACCAAACCCCAGCACCCCTAGATCTATGAGAAATGTCTTTGCATTGGGGAATCCAAACAAGAAGGTATTTTACTAGGATCCCCATTAGCTATTGCAAAAACAGCGGCTACTCTTCCTGGGGTCCACATGAAACATAATACAGAACATTAATAGACAAGAACAGCTCAAGAACAGAACTACATACATTTTTTAAAAGGCACACGTAGCCTACATATCAATGCATACACACAAACTATCTAGGTTAAATGGGGGAGAGGCGTTGTGTTGTGGGGTGTTGCTTTGGTTTTTGAAACCAGGTTTGCTGTCTATCTGAGCAATATGAGATTCAAGGAAGTTCCATGCAATAAGGGCTCAATATAATACTGTACGTTTTCTTGAATTCGTTCTGGATTTGGGGACTATGAAAAGACCTGTGGTGGCATGTCTGGTGGGATAAGTGTGTGTCAGAGCTGTGTGTAAGTTGACTATGCAAAAAAAAAAAAATGGGATTTTCAACACATTGTCAGAATCACTTCTTTTTAAGAAACAGTCTCAACTCTTAGCAAAGAGAGACTGGCATGCATAGTATTTATATCAGCCCTCTGATTACAATGAAGAGCAAAACGTGCCGCTCCATGCTAGGCCAGCTGCAGCTTACCTAGGTCTTTCCTTGTAGCACTGGACCACACGGCTGGACGATAATTAAGACTAGACGAAACTAGAGCCTGCAGAAATAGCATTTTGGAGTGGTGTCAAAAAGCAGAGCATCTCTTTATTGCGGCTAGACCTCTCCCCATCTTTATTGTTTGCATAGTCAACTTACACAGCATCTTTATAACCATTTAATCTATATTTTTGACCATGACAGTTTACAATCTAAGGTAACGCCAAGTAATTTAGTCTCAACTTGTTCAACAGCCACACCATTCATTACCAGATTCAGCTGAGGTCTAGCACTTAATGAATGGTTTGTACCAAATACAATGCTCATAGTTTGAGATATTCAGGACCAGTTTATAATGAGGTCTAGTGCTTTGTTGCCAAGGTGTTAAGGGCATTTTTTGTCCCTTCATAGTAGATGTCTGGATTGACTCGGTGTTGTTTCTCTGTCGAGGTGTGCCTGGTAGCTATGGCCCCGTTGACCAACCTGGCCCTTGCAGTGAAGATTGACCCCACCCTCCCATAGAAACTCAAAGGTCTCTTCATCATGGGAGGCAACACTGACTGTGAGGGCTTTGTGTCTATAATGCAATTTACATAGGCCTAGGGACTTGTTATCAACATACTTTGTCATACAGTCAATTGACCTGGTAGGATGTTACGTTATTATTTCTATAATTTCATGTTTCTTGGATATTGTTGTGTTTGCAGCTAGCGGGAACACCACCGTGTGTGCAGAGTTCAACTTTACTGCCGACCCGGAGGCTGCTTACATCGTCCTGAACTGCTTCTTCTGTCCAACCTACCTGGGAGTTCTGCTGTGAGAACAATGGGTAAGACCACAGGTTCTGGTCATCTACCTATACAGACTAAATAAAGGCTCACCCACTACCAGGCTTATTGTAAGCACTGGTCCAGCTCTCACATCAGAGCAGATGGGAGGGAATGAGACAAGGAGAGGTGCCACTTTCAATTATTGAGATGCATCCACTGGCTTACTTAGTAATGAATTGTCTATCGAAATATCACTTGCAGCCTTTTTGCAAAGATATTACATACATTTTGTTTGAGCAAATTGATTAGTCTTTTCTCCAAACCCAATTCTCTAATCTGCACCCTGCAGTCATTCTGTGACAACTGGCTGGCCCAGGACTCGGACAAGGCCCGCTTCATGAAGAGCATCTTCAAACACACAATGGACACCGTGGCCACTTGTGCTCGCTACCAACGGGAGATGACGGCTGGCCCGGGTTTTGTGTCGTGCAGACAAGGCCCGCCATGGCGGCTTCGTGTGGGTGTCTGAGCCGGTGGCGGTTAACGTGGAGCTTCAGGGGACCTACACCCGGGGCATGATGGTCCTGGAGAAGGAGCACCAAGTTGTCGTCATGAGGACAGTGGACCTGGAGATGTTGATGGACTCACTGAAGTAATAAGGGAACTACACCTATACCGCTGTCCCATATTGCTTTCAATTGTTTATTTTTACAAAATGTATAGGGGAGGGCTCAAATTCCACTCTTCGTAATGAGTTTTGTACAGGGAGACAGTTTGAGGTGGTGGATGTGTCTGTTTTGAATCACCATTTTACTTTAACTGTATTTGATTTATTTCCTGATGTCTTACTATATATATTATGAGGTCAACAGCAAATGTCCATGAGTGATGTTATCAGTTGTTTTAGATTGCATTTCTTTCCTGTTAATGAAAAGGGGGTTGAAGTAAAGCCTCTTTATTGAAAGTGCCCAGGAATGTACTCAGAGAAACGCCCCTTAGTCCAATTGACATACAAATTCACCACTTTTCATTACGTCATGTTTAAAATAAAAAATAAAAACAAACCACAATTTGTATCTTACAGCCAAAGTATTATTTACAAAGTATACAAAACTGCATCACCCCATCCAATCACATTCCAGAATGAAAACATTGTCCATGAGTCCTCAGAGCCACCTGACTGTCTGTGGGCTCTGGTCCTGGCTAGTGTCTACTGGACGCGGTACTTGTAGAACCAGCAGAGGCCCTTGGTGAAGTTCCATCCCAGGGAGAGAGAGAGGATGTAGAGGAGAACTAGCAGGGCGAAGGGGTAGAGCAGAACCACTGTGTTCTGCAGTTGGGGCAAGGCTGAGGGACAGCGAGAGAGGAACTGGAGTAAATATACAGTTGGTAGACGTAACCATTGTTAGAGGGTCTGATGGTTTCACCCCCTTAAAGGTGAATAAAACCACAGAACAAATGTGTAGTATCCGCTTGTCATTTCCACTCACTACCAAATATGGCAGTGAGAGGAAGCGGCAGGTACCCTCTAGTGGTTAAGAGCATTGGGACAGTAACCGAAAGGGCCCTGGTTTGAATCCCTGAGCAAATTAGGTGGGGGAAATCTGTCTGTGCCCTTGAGCAAGGCACTTAACCCTAATTGCCCGGAATATAAAATAAAGCCCAGTGGCCAGCAGAGGAAGGATGACCGAAATTCTGCAAGTTTTGAAACATTTGATCTCAATACAGTTGTCTGTTCCCAAAAGTAGAATCTTATGAACAGAGTGGACTAAGTCTTATAGACTTTACCCTTTGCCAAAGTCGTTAAAAAACACATTGTTTAGAAGGAGTGCAAAGGCGAATTGAGTTATAGCACATGGACACTTAAGAGTAGGTTTGCAAGAACGGGCCAATATGATCTCGCTAGCTCGTGCTTGGATATGCCCACCTCCTTGCTTGTTCTGCCCACTATGACTCATTTGTTCCCATTGGAAAAGACAGGCTGTGGTCTATCTTGGTTTAGTTATAAAAAAATCTTTGATAAAACTGTTATAGGGGGCCTCACCGTTGTATCCCAGGAATGTAATGTATAGATAGTAGCTGATGGCTGTCAACCACAGACTGTTCCCTACAAAGTACCCCAGGAACCAGTCTGAGTTTATCACTACGATATCTGAAACAAACAGCAGAGATCAGACACCGTTACAACACATAACAGCGTAACATGTTAGAAATATGTAATAACAAGTCTGCACTCACGGTTTATAAAGAAGAGCTGTAGGAAGTGCAGGATGACAAGCAGAGGGTAGAAGGCATTGAGATGCACATCGAAGGCGTAGCCCCACTCTACATCATAGTCCTTACTGGGCGGCTTCAGCAGGTACTTATTGGTGATGAACCTGGGGATACAGCACGGACAGGAAAGGGCCTTTAGAAGAGCCTGGGGAAGGACCAACATTTAAACAGCCCGAAGACAACCTCTACTCGGTATCTGAAGGGACCAGATAGACATACACACAATATGATGCTTCTGGCTCCATCTGGCCTCAAGCTTCCAGCCATTCCATCTAGCTCTTTCTGTAAATCTCTACTCACCACATGAGTGTGGAGATGAGCAGGCCCACGCCGATGCAGTCTATGAACACCACCCACAGCAGCAGCTTCAGAGTCTCCACAAAGCCCATGTCCAGCACCAGCCCAAAGCCCACTGTGGACACTACGCACAGAGGACGAGAGACCGGTGTCAACCACAGCCACAGGACAAAAGCAGAAAGATGATAATTTTGTAATATGTTATTTATTAGGATCCCAATGAGCTGCTGGAAAAGCATCAGCTCCTCTTCCTGGGGTCCACATAAAACATGACATAATGCATAGTTAAGGACTGAAATACATGCATTTAAAATGACACAGCGTACATATCAGTACATACAATATCTAGGTCTAATACATAGTACATTGCAATACAAGATATATAAAATGGCTGTCTCTCTTCACAGTCCCCTTGTGCAGTAAGGTGTGCTATTATCTGGTTTTTTAAACTGGTTTTATTTCTATCTTGAGTTACCTGGGGTGGCAGAGAGTTCCATGTCGTCATGGCTCTATTTAATACTGTGTGTTTCCCAGCCTCTGTTCTGGGACTGTGAAGAGACCTCTGTTTGCATGTCTTGTGTTGTACCGGTTAGTGTCCGAACTGTGTACCAACTGCTTGAACAGACAGTTTGGTACCTTCAACACATCAATATCTCACACAAAGACCAATAGTGATGCAGTCAATCTCTCCTCAACTTTGAGAAAGGAGAGACTGACATGCATGATACTGACACTTTCCCTCCAAGTGAGATACGGGCTGCTTTGTTCTGGGCCAACTGCAATTTACCCATGTCCTTCTTTGCCACAACTGGGCAGTAGTCCAGGTGCTCCAAAACTAGAGCCTGTAGGACCAGTCTGGACGACAGATGTCAAAAGGCTGAGCAACGCCCTATTGCGGACAGACCTCTTCCCATTTAAGCAACCATCTAGTCTATATGTTTTGACCATGACAGCTTGCTATCTAGGGTTACCCCCGGCAGTTTAATCTCCTCAGCTTGCTCAATAGCCACATCATTCAATAATAGATCTAAACAAGGTTTAGCATTGAGCGAGTGATTTGTCCCAAAAATGATGCTTTTCGTTTGAGATATTTAGCACCAGCCTATTGCTAGTTACCCGTTGTAAAACTGTCTGGAGCTCTGTGTTAAGTGTCTTATTTATTTTACTGTGTAAGTGTAACAAAAACAGCTCCCAATCGTCTTACTATCTATTTCTTTCAGTCATCATTTTTTAAAAATATATTACCTTTATTTAACTAGGCAAGTCGGTTAAGAACAAATTCTTATTTTCAATGACGGCCTAGGAACAGTGGGTTAACTGCCTTGTTCAGGGGCAGAACGACAGATTTTTACCTCGTCAGCTCGGGGATTTGATCTTGCAACCTTCCGGTTACTAGTCCAACGCTCTAACCACTAGGCTACCTGCCGAGCATGTGGAGTAACTGATCATCAAAACATTTCCTTGAGACTACACAGTCTCATCACAAACTCTTTATGTCTCTGATCTGTTTTAATCACATGTAAGATGAGACCAAGTCAATGGAAAGAGGGTCCCATAACCAGACATGAATACTCCAAATAATACATTGATTCCTGTCTGATTGGTGGTTACATCCTATACAAGAAAGCCTTATTGCATCCTATTTTGAGTTTGTTAATGAGCTCTGTTGCTGCTTCTAGTCAAAGCTTTAATATGATGCTTTAAAGGTGCTTTGCTTTTTGTTGGGTTGTGCATATTTATACTTTCTCTAAATTGCAAAAAGTTATTTTAGTTATTTTCAAACTATTGCTACACAGTTCTTCCCACTCCTTGTTTTTATAAAGCACACTGGTTCAGAAAGGGCAGGTGATTGTTAAAGATTGACTGCTGTGAAAAACACCCAAGATACTGACCACAGAGCCAGATGCTGAGTAACACCAGGAAGGCAGGGTCGTCTCTGGCCCACTGGTCCTTGGTCTGCTTCCTGTAGTGGAAGTTACGATACACTCTCTGTGGGGAGGTGAACAGGTAGAGCATCTGCCACACAGCAAACTCAAAGTCCATGGCTTTGAAGTGCAGCAGCCTCCTCAGGTATTTGTAGCGCTTGGCGCCCGCTGTGTGGCGTGCCGCATCGCGGGCACTCAGGCTTCCGTTCTGCGGCGAGGTGGTCGGTAACATAGTGCTGGGAAACACAGGAAGCATCACGATGCCCAAATCAGAGCCATAGATATACAGAATTTGATTTACAGTGGAGGTGCAGTCTTCCCTTTCTCCCTGCATAGGGCTCACCTGGTGACACAGTACTGTCAGCTTATGTCAACATCCAAGAACCTGTACAATATTGACTTTTACCATGCAATTACATTAAGTCATTGCAACAGTCACATTGATTATTTCCTAAATTACCTCGTCCATCCTGTCAGTCTGTCTGCGGTAGTTTAGTTTAGACATCTTACTAGCTATCTGATATGTCTGTAACACACTCCAGCAGTCACGACAGATAGTGTGATATACTGTGCTTTTTGTTGACATGCCAGGCTAACAGACTAGTAGTAGCTAGCTAGATGGCTCTTGAAAGCTAACGTCAGCTGGCAAACGGTGGTTTTCCCTGCCAACAATATTGTTTAAACTAAAGTAATTTGTGCCAGCGAGTATCAAAACGTAAGACTAAACAAAGTAGCTAGCTGACGTTAGGTCGGTGGCATAGACCCTTTGATGGACATGGAATTGTCTGGCCTTAGTAGCACGTTAGACAAGACTACAACATAATGTATGGTTTAGTTGCAAACAGAGATAAGAATGTTGGAATAAACGTACCTACTGAACCTCCTATTTTTAGAAGAATGTTCCTTTTCCTCAGTAAAAAATAGCTCTTCCGGACAACTAACATGTAGAAACTTCCGGTAAGTGACCAAGAGGCGCTTAGACATTGCATCTTGGGAATTGTAGTCAAAACGTAATTAAACTAGCTTTGTTGTAGTACAATCTATCATAACATAACACCACTCCCCTCTGACATAGCCAAAATAAAAGAATAGAAATTTATTTTTGCATGTGTTTTTAAATTAAACGGACAGTATAATGAATATGCGTGTGAAAGCAGTATAGCATAGGTGATTCAGAGTGTTTATTAGTCACATGTACAGGGTTGCAGGTGTGAGTGAAAATCTTTGGCTTTGAGCTCCAACATACAGAAAATGTCGATGGGTGGAGTACTGGGGGGTGGGGCGAATGTCCATAGGTGGAGTAGCAGGGGGGAGCGGGGTGCAGGTAGCTGACTAGTGGTGGCTATTCAGGTAGTCTGATGGTCTGAGGGTAGAAACTATTGGCCAGTCTTTCAGTTTTTGCCATGATGCTCCTGTGCTGCCCACTTCTGAGTGATTGAAGCAGGGAGAACAGGGCATGGCTTGGGTGGCTGGGCTCCCTGATGATCTTCTTGGCATTTCTGCGACACCTGGTCTTGTAAACTCAGCAAAAAAAGAAACTTCCCTTTTTCAGGACCCTGTCTTTCAAAGATAATTTGTATATAACTAACTTCACAGATCTTCATTGTAAAGGGTTTAAACACTGTTTTTCATGCTTGTTCAATTAACCATGAAAAATTAATGAACATGCCTCTGTGGAACGGTCGTTAAGACACTAACAGCTTACAGACGGTAGGCAATTAAGGTCACACTTATGAAAACTTAGAACGCTAAAGAGGCCTTTCTACTGACTCTGAAAAACACCAAAAGAAAGATGCCCTGGGTCCCTGCTCATCTGTGTGAATGTGCCTTAGGCATGCTGCAAGGAGGCATGAGGACTGCAGATGTGGCCAGGGCAATAAATTGCTATGTCCGTACTGTGAGACACCTAAGACAGCACTACAGGGAGACAGGACAGACAGCAGATCGTCCTCGCAGAGGCAGACCCGAACATCACACCTGTGGGACAGGTACAGGATGGCAAACTGCCAGAGTTACACCAGGAACACACAATCCTTCCATCAGTGCTCAGACTGTCCGCAATAGGCTGAGAGAGGCTGGACTGAGGGCTTGTAGGCCTGTTGTAAGGCAGATCCTCACAAGACATCACGGCAACAACATCGCCTATGGGCACAAACCCACCATCGCTGGACCAGACATGACTGGCAAAAAGTGCTCTTCACTGATGAGTCGCGGTTTTGGCTCACCAGGGGTGATGATCGGATTCGCGTTTATCGTTGAAGGAATGAGCGTTACTCCGAGGCCTGTAGTCTGGAGCGGGATCAATTTGGAGGTGGAGGGTCCGTCATCCGTTTTTTCACCAAAGCCGCATATACTACCCACCACTGCGACCTGTACACTCTCGTTGGCTGGCCCTCACTTCATACTCGTCGCCAAACCCACTGGCTCCAGGTCATCTATAAGACCCTGCTAGGTAAAGTCCCCCCTTATCTCAGCTCGATGGTCACCATAGCAGCACCCACCTGTAGCACACGCTCCAGCAGGTATATCTCTTTAGTCACCCCCAAAACCAATTCTTCCTTTTGCCGCCTCCTTCCAGTTCTCTGCTGCCAATGACTGGAACGAACTACAAAAATCTCTGAAACTGGAAACACTTATCTCCCTCACTAGCTTTAAGCACCAGCTGTCGTCGCAGCTCACAGATTACTGCACCTGTACATAGCCCATCTATAATTTAGCCCAGACAACTACCTCTTTCCCTACTGTATTTATTTATTTATTTTGCTCCTTTGCACCCCATTATTTATATCTCTACTTTGCACATTCTTCCACTGCAAATCAACCATTCCAGTGTTTTACTTGCTATATTGTATTTATTTTGCCACCATGGTCTTTTTTGCCTTTACCTCCCTTACCTCACCTCATTTGCTCACATTGTATATAGACTTATTTTTCTACTGTATTATTGACTGTTTGTTTTACTCCATGTGTAACTCTGTGTTGTTGAATGTGTCAAACTGCTTTGCTTTATCTTGGCCAGGTCGCAATTGTAAAATGAGAACTTGCCTACCTGGTTAAATAAAGGTGAAAAAAATGGTCTGGGGGAGTGTGTCACAGCATCATCAGACTGAGCTTGTTGTCATTGCAGGCAATCTCAACGCTGTGCATTACGGGGAAGACATCCTCCTCCCTCATGTGGTACCCTTCCTGCAGGCTCATCCTGACATGACAATGCCACCACCAGAGTGTGATTTCCTGCAAGACAGGAATGTCAGTGTTCTGCCATGCCCAGCGAAGAGCGCGGATCTCAATCCCATTGAGCACATCTGGGACCTGTTGGATCGGAAGGTGAGGACTAGGGCCATTCCCCCCAGAAATCAGTCAACTTGCAGGTGCCTTGGTGGAAGAGTGGGGTAACATCTCACAGCAAGAACTGGCAAATCTGGTGCAGTCCATGAGGAGGAGATGTGCTGCAGTACTTAATGCTGCTGGTGGCCACACCAGATACTGACTGTTACTTTTGATTTTGACCACCCCTTTGTTCAGGAACACATTATTCCATTTCTGTTAGTCACATGTCTGTGGAACTTATTCAGTTTATGTCTCAGTTGTTGAATCTTGTTATGTTCATACAAATATTTGCACATGTTAAGTTTGCTGAAAATAAACGGGGTGCAAGTAGTGCAGGGGTCTCAGCCCAGTTGACAGTGAGAGGACGTTTCTTTTTTGCTGAGTTTAGGTGCTCTGTAGAGCATACACTGTGCACCCAATGGTGCGTTCGGCTGCACGTATCAACCTATGAAGGATCTTGCAGTCCGCGGCGGTGGAGTTGCCGTACCAGGCTGTGATGCAGCCTGACAGTATGCTCTCGATGGTGCTCCTGTAGAACACTGTGAGGGCCCTCGGGGACAGGGCGAATTTCTTCAGCATACTGAAGTTGAAGAATCTCTGTCGTGCCTTCTTCACTATGGTGTTCGTGTGGTTAGACCATTTCAGATTCTCTGAGATGTGTACGTCAAGGAATTTGCAGTTATTGACCCTTTCCACGGTGGCTCCATTGATGAGGCAGCCCCATTGTGGTTTATAATACCTTATTGATGGTTGATTGAGCCCACACAATTCAAACTAGTCAGAATACAATTGACAGTATATTTATTCCAGACAACAGGGATCAAGCATGGAGTGATATGTCAAAAGCAGTGAAAAAACTGAATCGGAGTTTGAACCAGCAACAAACAAGAGTATGCCCTCTTGCCATAAAAGTCCAGACCTCTTGGTTTAGTGTTGTTATACGCAGTAGTTTAGCATCAGTCTGGCCGATGTGAAATATAAGTAATTTAAAAAATGTAATGGTTAGAAGAGTAAGGCACAGTAAAGGGAAAGAGGTTTTAAACTCTGAAGCCAGTAGGTTCAAATAATACAGTCAGCAACAAATCGTTATTTTATTTCAGTCTTCTTCTTACTCTCTTTAGGAACCTCTTTACCTCCCTCAAACACACAGACGCACGCGTGTACATTTCTCTTAGTCCATAGTCTTGTCACTCCAGGCCAGAGATTTCCTCTTGGCAAGTTCCATCCAGGTTGGCTGACCCCGGTGTGACAATGAGGATGATGATGATGAAGAAGAAGGTATCTCAGGATTTGCGATGTGAATCTCAATTTGACCATTGCTAGATTCCTCCTAAGATAAAATACAGAGATGACATATTACTAAGTAAACTGGCCACATTACGTCTTAGTTACAAAATGAAGATTTACTCTGATTGAGTATGTTGTTTTTCCTCACCACGTGAACTGACCAGGAAAAACATCTGACGCTAGTGGGGGGGGGGGGGGCACAGTCAAATATTTACCATAGTCCCAGTTGGGAGCGCTCTTTCTGTCCATTTCTCCACAGGCATCTTCTCAGCTCTCTTCAGAGACGTGGAGGATCTCTCAGACGCTCCTCGTAGAGTTGGTCTGGTTGGCGTGTGAGGTTGGGAGGACGGTTGTGTCAGCTGTTGCGCTGTTCCTTGTGGTGTCGGTTGTGATGCTGTTTGTGTGTTAGGCTGATCTGAAGGCAATGTTTTGAGTTTAGCTGTCAGATGCATTTCCCGTAGGATTGGTCTACCGCTTGGTATTGGTTGAGATGGTGATTGTGTGTTAGGCTGATCTGAAGGCAATGTTTTGAGTTTAGCTGTCAGATGCATTTCCTGTAGGATTGGTCTACGGCTTGGTATTGGTTGAGATGGTGATTGTGTGTTAGGCTGATCTGAAGGCAATGTTTTGAGTTTAGCTGTCAGATGCATTTCCTGTAGGATTGGTCTACGGCTTGGTATTGGTTGAGATGGTGATTGTACCACTGGGGGTGATGTTTGTTTTTGCGAGGCTGTTTTTGTGCTTGGCTGTGATTGTGATGGAGGTTGTGTTGATGGCTGAGCTGTTGGTTGTAATCTCGGCTGTGGGGCTGGGGTTGGAGCTGGCCGTGGTGATGGGGTGTACTGGGGCGTTGTTGTCCCCCCCATCCCAGCATCTGTCTCTGGACTGAGATGCTTTTGGAGACTCCTGGTCTTTTCCCGGGCCATGGACATCCAGACAGGCTCCGATCCAGCTGACCCATTAGACCCAGGGGTCTCAGTCCATCTTGGGAGCCCCAGAGCAGGTCTGGAGGATGGGCCTTTGTCTGAGGAACAATGGGTGACAGTTTTGAAATCAAGTCAAACTTTATTTAAAGTGTATTTAAAAGATACTGTGGTGTTTGATGACTGGAGTTGTGAATCCAATATTTAATCAGATCATCTTCATTTATTCTGTGGTTCATTTGGTTTGGTCGATATTGGCAATATTATGATTGAGGTGAAACAGAGATCTTGTAATTATTTGGACAGTGAAGCATGTTTTCTTCTTTTGGTTCTATACTCCACATGTTGGATATGAAATTAAACAATGACTCTGAGGTTAAAGTACAGACTGTCAGCTTTAATTGGAGGGTATTTTCATCCATATCAGGTGAACCGTTTAGAAATGACAGCAGTTTTTGTTCATAGTCCCCCCATTTTAGGTGAGCGAAAGTATTGGGACAAATTCACTTATGAGTATTAAAGTAGCAAAAAGTTAAGTATTTGGTCCCATATTCATAGCACGCAATGACTACATCAAGCTTGTGACTGCACATTTGTACATTTGCTGTTTGTTTTGATAGTGTTTCAGATTATTTTGTGCCAAAATAGAAATGAATGGTAAAAAATGTATTGAGTCACGTTTATTGAAAATAAGAATAGAATATGTTTCTAAACACTTCTACATTGAATGTGGATGCTACCATGATATATGGATAATGCTAAATGAATCATCAATAATGATGAGTGAGAAAGTTACAGATACACAAATATTATACCCCCCAAAAATGTAATGGTGAGAGGTTAGCATGTCTTGGGGGTAGGATATTTGTGCATCTGGAATTTTCTTACTTATTCACGATTCATTCAGGATTATCAGTAATCATGGTAGCATCCACTTTAATATAGAAGTGTTTAGAAACATATTCTATTCTTATATACAATAAAAGTGACTCAAGAATGACACAATACATTATTTACCATTCAATTCTATTGGGCACAAAATGCTTCACCGTCCCAATAATTACAGAGGGCACATATTATTATACAGATCTGGATCCAGTATTGATTGGAGGGGAAATTGCCCACTGATTCAGAAGTGCTCATTATACTGTAACTACTATTGTATGATTATTAGAGAAGTGTTCAGTGGTTCAGTGGATATATATATGTTACCTGGGTCTGAAAAGGCATCTACTACCAGGTCAGTATCATCATCATCTAAGGATAGAACCAAGACGGTGCCTAGAGGTGAGTACATGCTATTGAAACAGGGCCCTCAGTAGACTGACATAGCTGCAACCGTGTGAGCTAGAACACCTTGTTAGCGCAAAGTCAGTTAGTGCATAGTCCAAGTTAATAGTTATTCAATATGGACTCAGCGATATGACGTCGATTCAGAAAGTAAACAGCGTAGTGGGTCAATTTCCTCAACAACTCAGAGCGTTGAACGCGAGGCTCAATTTCTCTGCTGAACTATCGACGACGTTCTAGAGGACACACGTACCTTGGTTCTCGTTGAGTCTGTTTCTGTCAGGGGTGTATGGGGGGGGGCAATCAGACACTTGTGACGGGCCCTTCCTCGATGCCTTATTTGCCAAGTCACCCCTGACCTTTGAACTTGTGCCAATTTCGCCTTTGACTGGTTCTGCAGTTGTTGAGACAATATGACACTTAACCCTGAATTCTTGGTCCCTCTCCAAGCGATACTTCAGAGACTGAGAAGTGGTGCGCAGCTTCACTCCGAAAGCACTCCTCCTCTCCTGCTCCTCCTCCTCATTTCCCTCACTCTGCCCATCCCTTTTCTCTCCTCCCTTCAGTCCTGTCTCCTCCACGACTTCTACCTCTGTTTGTACTTTTCTCTCCTGAGGTGAGGGTTGTGGTTGGTTTTCCTTCAGGCCTTTAAATGTGGCCTGCTCTGGTTTTACCTCTTGCCTTCTGACAGACTCCTGATGAGGGTTCTTGGCCACCAAACCCTCCCCTCCTTTTCCTTCTGCATTCATCTCCTCGTTTCTCGTCCCTGTGTGGGCTCTGCCAGTGGCACTCTTGGAACGCTGTCTCAAGGAGGAGGTGGAGAAACTGTTTGCTCTAGGCAGTGTGTCTTCATGGCCAGTAGGTGGCCCTGTTGTCCTCTGCACCAGGTCCAATTTGGAGGTTTCTTCATTAATGCCCGACAGTGGGACTGCTGTAGTCTCTCTGACAGACTCGCTCTCATAAGCAGGTGTCTGTGTTTGTCTTATAACGCGAGAGGCATGGGTAGGTAGAGCAGAGTGGTGTGTAGAGCTGCTGGTGTCTGCTATGCTCACACCCTGTGTGTTTCTGCTCAACCTGTCTCCCTTGTTAGAGGTGGCTGGGGTCATATTCTCCTCTGGCTTCTCTTTTGAGGGCAGTTGATTTGTGATGGAAGTGATATTATCTGATCCATAGACAGGACTGAGAGGCCTGAAGAGGGTCTTTTCAGATGTAGACCCAGACCGACTTCCCTGGTCTGAATTATCCTGGATGAGAGTTCTTGGGCGTTTGACCCGGATAGGTTCCGGGGGCTTCTGTGGCTCCTCCACTGCTGCTGAAGGGGGAGTGGACAGGCTCGGGGTCTCCAGGATGGAGGTCTTGGTCATGGGTTCTGATAGAGGAGAGGTCATAGCCTGGAGGTAGAGAGGGTTGGTGGTGACGCGTCCCTCTGTCTCAGAGGACTCTTGTATCTGTAATACCTCTTTCTGACCACCAGGGGGTACTGACTGCCAGGGCTTCTCCTCAGAGTCTTTTGGAGATGAAGAGAACGGTCGCTCCCTCTCCTCCTCTTCCTCTCTGTCCTCGTCCTCCGTTCCATCCTGCTCTTCCTCCCTCTCAGACAGGGGCTGGTCTGGGTCCAGGTCACTCAGGCTCTCTGAGCCAAGTCTGCTTGCTCTCTAGTAATGACACAGAGAAGAAAAACAGCCCGTTAAACCATGGTCTTATATTTACACTGTAATGAAGGTATTAGAGATTGAAATGCTGCCCAGTACCCACTATGTGGTGTTTTGATGTTACACTACACTGTGAGATCTTACCAGGGGACCTTTCCGTCCCTTGGCGCTGGCCCTCTGGTTCCTGGGTTTAACAGACATGCGGTGACGGGCGGCAGAGCTGTCCAGGCTAGGAGTGTACTGGGCTGGGCTGGTGAAGTCCACTGCAGGGGAGGGCTCTGGATCACAGGGGGAAGCAGGATTCGGGGAGAGAGGACGGGAGGAGGGCTGGGAGAGGCACTGAGGAGAAAGTAGAAAAGCACATTAACAACTGAAATGGATCCAACAAACATGTTTTCGGTGAATGTTGTTAGGATGATCAGTATGTGGATGTGGGATGTGGTGAAACGCAGACAGGAAGTTGCATCACCTGCTCCTCCTCCTCACTTCCTGTCCCTGCTAAACTCAGAGAGCTATGGTGCCTGTGAGTGTCAGGGAACTGGGGATGGAATGGAGGAAGAGGTGTCAATCAGTCAGTCACACAAGGTGGTGGAAGAGTAATGAGGAATGATGATGATAATGGTGATGATTACATTGTGTTTTGTTTGCAAGTTTACCAACAGACTCTACTGACTACAGCAAGGTTTATTCTCTAAAAATAGATGTTATCTCAATGAGACTATCCAGGATAAATACAAGTTAGATCAATTGTATCTCTGTGTGTGCAGTAAATGTGATCAGCCCCATTCACCTTGTAGGAAGGCCCCTGTGCTGTTCGGTCATGGAACAAGATCTCTGGAGGGCTCTGGGGTAAACCATCATCCTCAGAGGTGGCTCCAGAATCTTCCATTCTCTTTCCAGTGATCAGCAAGGGGGGAGGGCCCAGACACATGTTCTGTCGCTGCAGTTTCAGCTGCCCAATCAGAAACAGTGCATGTGTGATGAGCACACTCCGGGACCAATCACAACAGTAGATTAGACTATAAGGACCCTCCCACCTACGGATTCACCTGCAGTTCTCGTATCCTGCTGTGTACGTTCTCCTGAGACAGAACCCTCGTCGGCTCAGAGGAGCTCTGTGATTGGTCAGCCAGGAAGATGCTGTCATGTGACAGAGCTCTGGACCCCAGTGTATTTGGACCGCCCCTGTAAGTGACACAGTTCAAAAATATGTTTACTACATACATACAGTATTTCCCAGTGGACGTGCTACTTCAACTTGATAACTTGATCAACTTGACATGCTACTATTTCCAGTGAGTGAAAGAGGTCAGATGCTTACAAACAGTCATCCTCTGAGTCGTCGTCCCTCGGAGCTATGACATCAGCAGTGACATCACTGGCAGACTGGCTCTGCTTCATCAGTCCTTCAGTCTCCTTCCTCTTCAGACGGCCAAACAGACGACTCTTCAGCAGCTTGAACCGAGACTTCTTCCTCCCTGAAACCACCACAAAGTTACTGTCCTACATTTGGTTTGTTTGCAGAGTCAGACATGAGACTTTTGCTGTGAAGTTCATTCCTGTTTGCATTGCATAATGCACTGTATATGAATGGTGCATTGGGAGTGAATGATTTGCCAGCTACGTATGTCTGTTTACATTGGTTTAGGCATGGCAATCATTTAAAGAGAAAGTAGACGTATTCTACCTGTAAGCTCTTCTCCTGAGTCCTCCACTTCCCCAGCGTTGCTATCCATGACAGGAGACTGGAGTTAGCTGCTCTTACCTAGGAAGAGAGACAGGGCAAGACAAAAACCAGTATTTGGCAACGCCTGAGGGTTCTGTTTGAACAATGGCTCTCCCTGTGAACCATTCAGGAGCCAGTAGACTGCAGGTTACAGCTCACCTCTATCACACCACTCCCTCCCTGGATAAAGTGTGCTTTCAGGACTGGTCTCAGACTTACTGCCTGAGTATTGGTTCTGTGCACACACTGCCAAATATACCTCTCTATACCTCCCTGGTGATGTGGGTTGGAGTCCTGTCTCAGCCCCCTCTGTCTATACCTCCCTGGTGATGTGGGTTGGAGCCCTGTCTCAGCCACCCTCTGTCTATACCTCCCTGGTGATGTGGGTTGGAGCCCTGTCTCAGCCCCCTCTGTCTATACATCCCTGGTGATGTGGGTTGGAGCCCTGTCTCAGCCCCCTCTGTCTATACCACCCTGGTGATGTGGGTTGGAGCCCTGTCTCAGCCCCCTCTGTCTATGCCTCCCTGGTGATGTGGGTTGGAGCCCTGTCTCAGCCACCCTCTGTCTATACCTCCCTGGTGATGTGGGTTGGAGCCCTGTCTCAGCCAACCTCTGTCTATACCTCCCTGGTGATGTGGGTTGGAGCCCTGTCTCAGCCCCCTCTGTCTCCTCCCTGGTGATGTGGGTTGGAGCCCTGTCTCAGCCCCCTCTGTCTATACCTCCCTGGTGATGTGGGTTGGAGCCCTGTCTCAGCCAACCTCTGTCTATACCTCCCTGGTGATGTGGGTTGGAGCCCTGTCTCAGCCCCCTCTGTCTATGCCTCCCTGGTGATGTGGGTTGGAGCCCTGTCTCAGCCCCCTCTGTCTATACCTCCCTGGTGATGTGGGTTGGAGCCCTGTCTCAGCCCCCTCTGTCTATAACCCCTGGTGATGTGAGTTGGAGCCCTGTCTCAGCCCCCTCTGTCTATAACCCCTGGTGATGTGAGTTGGAGCCCTGTCTCAGCCCCCTCTGTCTATACCCCCTGGTGATGTGGGTTGGAGCCTTGTCTCAGCCACCCTCTGTCTATACCTCCCTGGTGATGTGGGTTGGAGCCCTGTCTCAGCCACCCTCTGTCTATACCACCTGGTGATGTGGGTTGGAGCCCTGTCTCAGCCCCCTCTGTCTATACCACCTGGTGATGTGGGTTGGAGCCCTGTCTCAGCCACCCTCTGTCTATACCTCCCTGGTGATGTGGGTTGGAGCCCTGTCTCAGCCACCCTCTGTCTATACTTCCCTGGTGATGTGGGTTGGAGCCCTGTCTCAGCCACCCTCTGTCTATACCTCCCTGGTGATGTGGGTTGGAGCCCTGTCTCAGCCCCCTCTGTCTATACCCCCTGGTGATGTGGGTTGGAGCCCTGTCTCAACCCCCTCTGTCTATACCCCCTGGTCATGTGGGTTGGAGCCCTGTCTCAGCCCCCTCTGTCTATACCTCCCTGGTGATGTGGGTTGGAGCCCTGTCTCAGCCCCCTCTGTCTATACCTCCCTGGTGATGTGGGTTGGAGCCCTGTCTCAGCCCCCTCTGTCTATGCCTCCCTGGTGATGTGGGTTGGAGCCCTGTCTCAGCCCCCTCTGTCTATAACCCCTGGTGATGTGAGTTGGAGCCCTGTCTCAGCCCCCTCTGTCTATAACCCCTGGTGATGTGAGTTGGAGCCCTGTCTCAGCCCCCTCTGTCTATACCCCCTGGTGATGTGGGTTGGAGCCTTGTCTCAGCCACCCTCTGTCTATACCTCCCTGGTGATGTGGGTTGGAGCCCTGTCTCAGCCACCCTCTGTCTATACCACCTGGTGATGTGGGTTGGAGCCCTGTCTCAGCCACCCTCTGTCTATACCACCTGGTGATGTGGGTTGGAGCCCTGTCTCAGCCACCCTCTGTCTATAACCCCTGGTGATGTAGGTTGGAGCCCTGTCTCAGCCACCCTCTGTCTATAACCCCTGGTGATGTAGGTTGGAGCCCTGTCTCAGCCACCCTCTGTCTATACCTCCCTGGTGATGTAGGTTGGAGCCCTGTCTCAGCCACCCTCTGTCTATACCTCCCTGGTGATGTAGGTTGGAGCCCTGTCTCAGCCCCCTCTGTCTATACCACCTGGTGATGTAGGTTGGAGCCCTGTCTCAGCCCCCTCTGTCTATACCACCTGGTGATGTGGGTTGGAGCCCTGTCTCAGCCACCCTCTGTCTATACCTTCCTGGTGATGTGGGTTGGAGCCCTGTCTCAGCCACCCTCTGTCTATACTTCCCTGGTGATGTGGGTTGGAGCCCTGTCTCAGCCACCCTCTGTCTATACCTCCCTGGTGATGTGGGTTGGAGCCCTGTCTCAGCCCCCTCTGTCTATACCCCCTGGTGATGTGGGTTGGAGCCCTGTCTCAACTCCCTCTGTCTATACCCCCTGGTCATGTGGGTTGGAGCCCTGTCTCAGCCCCCTCTGTCTATACCTCTCTGGTGATGTGGGTTGGAGCCCTGTCTCAGCCCCCTCTGTCTATACCTCCCTGGTGATGTGGGTTGGAGCCCTGTCTCAGCCCCCTCTGTCTATACCTCCCTGGTGATGTGGGTTGGAGCCCTGTCTCAGCCCCCTCTGTCTATACCTCCCTGGTGATGTGGGTTGGAGCCCTGTCTCAGCCAACCTCTGTCTATACCTCCCTGGTGATGTGGGTTGGAGCCCTGTCTCAGCCCCCTCTGTCTATACCTCCCTGGTGATGTGGGTTGGAGCCCTGTCTCAGCCCCCTCTGTCTATACCTCCCTGGTGATGTGGGTTGGAGCCCTGTCTCAGCCCCCTCTGTCTATACCTCCCTGGTGATGTGGGTTGGAGCCCTGTCTCAGCCCCCTCTGTCTATACCTCCCTGGTGATGTGGGTTGGAGCCCTGTCTCAGCCCCCTCTGTCTATACCTCCCTGGTGATGTGGGTTGGAGCCCTGTCTCAGCCCCCTCTGTCTATACCTCCCTGGTGATGTGGGTTGGAGCCCTGTCTCAGCCCCCTCTGTCTATACCTCCCTGGTGATGTGGGTTGGAGCCCTGTCTCAGCCCCCTCTGTCTATGCCTCCCTGGTGATGTGGGTTTGAGCCCTGTCTCAGCCACCCTCTGTCTATGCTCTTACTTGCTGTCTCCCTTTACATTTCCTGCACTACTGTCAAAAATACTAAAAACCATTTTACAAAAATATATACATATATTTTAATACATTGTCTCAACAGATTTTGGAGTTGTCGTATTTTAATAACATGTATTTATTTATTTAATATTTAATTATAGCACATTTGATTATCCAGCCGACATACCAGTAAATTACCCTTCATTGATAACAAATAGTTTCACACCCTCTTTTCCTTGAATGAGCTGATAACACCTCTAAACTAAGGCAACGTTTATGAAACCTAACAAACCTGATAAATGGTCTACTTTTTGTCAGGCGTTAGATATTAGCTTTGCTATTGTCATTGTTCTAGTTATTTATAGTTAATAAATAAGCGCTTTTCATTTGAACATTTTCTCAAGTCAAGTTTGCCAGTTCAGTGATTATTGTGTCAGCAGTTCCAATTAGTTTCAACAGTATTTCTCTTTCAGCAGATATCATGGAGCGTTTGATTAGAGCAAACGGACCAGACAAGAGGCTTTCAGCTCCTGTGTTGACTTTGTGCCTGGTCCTGAATAGGAGTTGCCTAGCAGTCCACTGGTGACGTGATGTGACATTAAATAACAAGGAGACAAATTAAACACGACCTGAGTTCAACCTTTCCCAGACTCATAATGCTTACACACACACACACACACACACACACACACACACACACACACACACACACACACACACACACACACACACACACACACACACACGCACACGCACACGCACACGCACACGCACACGCACACGCACACACATGCACAGACATACACACACACACACACGCACACACATGCACAGACATACACACACACACACACGCACACACATGCACAGACACAGACACACACACACACGGACAGCTCCTTCACACAATGTCTGAAAGAAGACAACAAAAACCAGAGGTTCACCAACGTTCTAAACACAACCAAACTCCCCCAATCCATCTTTTTCCAAGACGTATCCAAGCAGGAAGAACTCAGGGAGAAGACTGGGTTAGTGCACTGAACCCAGCCAGCAAACCACATGCAGCAATCCTGTCTAATACAGCAACCCTGTTTAATACAGAAACCCAATCTAATACAGAAACCCAGTCTAAACAGCAACCCTGTCTAATACATAAACCCTGTTTAATACAGCAACCCAATCTAATACAGCAACCCTGTCTAATACAACAACCCTGTTTAATACAGCAACCCAATCTAATACAGAAACCCTGTCTAATACAGGAACCCTGTCTAATACAGCAACCCTGTTTAATACAGCAACCCAGTCTAATACAGCAACCCAATCTAATACAACAACCCTGTCTAATACAGCAACCCTGTTTAATACAGCAACCCAATCTAATACAACAACCCTGTCTAATACAACAACCCTGTCTAATACAACAACCCTGTTTAATACAGCAACCCTGTTTAATACAGTAACCCAATCTAATACAACAACCCTGTCTAATACAGAAACCCAGTCTAATACAGCAACCCAGTCTAATACAGCAACCCAGTCTAATACAGCAACCCAGTCTAATACAGCAACCCGGTTTAATACAGAAACCCAGTCTAATACAGAAACCCAGTCTAATACAGCAACCCAGTCTAAACAGCAACCCAGTCTAAACAGCAACCCTGTCTAATACAGAAACCCAGTCTAATACAGCAACCCAGTCTAATACAGCAACCCAGTCTAATACAGCAACCCAGTCTAATACAGCAACCCTGTTTAATACAGAAACCCAGTCTAATACAGAAACCCAGTCTAATACAGCAACCCAGTCTAAACAGCAACCCTGTCTAATACAGAAACCCAGTCTAATACAGCAACCCAGTCTAATACAGCAACCCAATCTAATACAACAACCCTGTCTAATACAGCAACCCTGTTTAATACAGCAACCCAATCTAATACAGAAACCCTGTCTAATACAGCAACCCTGTCTAATACAGCAACCCTGTTTAATACAGCAACCCAATCTAATACAGCAACCCAATCTAATACAACAACCCTGTCTAATACAGCAACCCTGTTTAATACAGCAACCCAATCTAATACAACAACCCTGTCTAATACAACAACCCTGTCTAATACAACAACCCTGTTTAATACAGCAACCCTGTTTAATACAGTAACCCTGTCTAATACAACAACCCTGTCTAATACAACAACCCAGTCTAATACAGCAACCCAATCTAATACAAAAACCCTGTTTAATACAGAAACCCAGTCTAATACAGCAACCCAGTCTAATACAGCAACCCAGTCTAATACAGCAACCCTGTTTACTACAGAAACCCAGTCTAATACAGAAACCCAGTCTAATACAGCAACCCAGTCTAAACAGCAACCCAGTCTAAACAGCAACCCTGTCTAATACAGAAACCCAGTCTAATACAGCAACCCAGTCTAATACAGCAACCCAGTCTAAACAGCAACCCTGTCTAAACAGCAATCCTGTCTAATACAGAAACCCTGTTTAATACAGCAACCCAATCTAATACAGAAACCCTGTTTAATACAGCAACCCAATCTAATACAGTAACCCTGTCTAATACAGTAACCCTGTCTAATACAACAACCCTGTTTAATACAGCAACCCAATCTAATACAGCAACCCAATCTAATACAACAACCCTGTCTAATACAGCAACCCTGTTTAATACAGCAACCCAAACTAATACAACAACCCAATCTAATACAACAACCCTGTCTAATACAACAACCCTGTCTAATACAGCAACCCAGTCTAATACAGCAACCCAATCTAATACAACAACCCTGTCTAATACAGAAACCCTGTTTAATACAGCAACCCAATCTAATACAACAACCCTGTCTAATACAACAACCCTGTCTAATACAGCAACCCTGTTTAATACAGCAACCCTGTTTAATACAACAACCCTGTCTAATACAGCAACCCTGTTTAATACAGCAACCCAATCTAATACAACAACCCTGTCTAATACAACAACCCTGTTTAATACAGCAACCCTGTTTAATACAGCAACCCTGTTTAATACAGCAACCCAATCTAATACAACAACCCTGTCTAATACAACAACCCTGTCTAATACAGCAACCCAGTCTAATACAACAACCCTGTCTAATACAGCAACCCTGTCTAATACAGCAACCCTGCTCTGCATCCAGCTGTCAACTGGAACATAATCTCCCAGCAGAGTAGAAGACTAAAGGTCGGTGCAGCTCACTGAGCAACCCAACTACTGAACCACACACAGCAACCAGGCTTTGAACCCTGGTGCCCAGCAGAATGGATATCTGCAGAGAACAAGCCCAACAATAGGGAACAGCAGGGGTACTGTCTCTGGTGAAATCCTATCCTGCAGCTACAGGATATTACTGAAGTTGGCTGGCCAGTCCTGATCCAGCTGGCTACAAACAGCACAGTACAGATGCCCTATCTTAATTTGATCATCATGTTGTTGAAGGAATTGTAATTTCCACTTTAAAATGTCAGACTCGACCCCTACAAAACAACCCCTACAAAACATGTTCATTAATTATAATCCACATAACAATTCACATTTCCTGTTGCTGCAGGATTATATTCATGCTGTTTTAACTGGCTCAAATTAAGATACGGCATCTGTATACTACGAATGCACTCTGTGGTAGAAGAGCCTTTAAGCTAACTATCCTCCTTGTTGGCACCAAACGTTCCATGATTAAAACATTCTAATTTGCATTGTAACTAGAAGTGTCAATGTCTCAGGTGTAACTTTTAGTGTCAACATGGTGTCTATTGAGACTCTAAATCAAGCCAAGAGACTGTATATGATGGCTAGCTCTCCATGGCTCTGTCTATCTGTGGATCTGGCGAGGATAAGCCTGTATATTACTGTTTAATGAGATGATGAACTTGTGTAACCTTTAAGACCTCACACACACACACCTGCGGCTGCGACACCTCAGGTCCTCGAGTGCCTGTAGTGACGTCCGCATGGCCGGTTGTTCCCCCAAGGATATAATGGAACCCCACAGCTGAGCTACTGTATAGATAAGAGGAAACCATCTACTTTTTACAGTGCCACGCATACAATACAATAATCCGATTAAATGTTTCCGGAGTGTAATTGAATCCATTTGAATAGAAATAGATTTCAGCTGTAGGCAATGAGTGAATAATTAACTGGAAATGAACAATAAACAAAGAATAAACAAAGAAATACATTGTTCAAAGTATAGAAGGTCTATTTGTTTTATTTTTTACACCCCTTTTTCGTGGTATCCAATTGTTTAGTAGCTAGTCTCTTGTCTCATCGCTACAACTCCCGTACGGCTCGGGAGAGACAAAGGTTGAAAGTCATGACTCCTCCGACACACAACCCAACCAAGCCGCACTGCTTCTTAACACAGCGCGCATCCAACCCGGAAGCCAGCCGCACCAATGTGTGTTGGAATAAAAACCGTGCACCTGACGACCTTGGTTAGCGTGCACTGCGCCCGGCCCGCCACAGGAGTTGCTGGTGTGTGATGAGTCAAGGATATCCCTACCGGCCAAGCCCTCCCTAACCCAGATGTGCGTCACCCCACGGACCTCCCGGTCGCAGCCGGTTGCGACAGAGCCTGGGAGCGAGTCTCAGAGTCTCTGGTGGCACAGTTGGCGCTGCAGTACAGCGCCCTTAACCACTGCGCCACCCGGGAGGCCCAAAAGTATAGAAGATCTTAACATCGTTTGACCTGCTTACCACAGGAGGCTGGTGGCACCTTACCTGGGGAGGACGAGATTGTGGTAATGGCTGGAGTGGAAGGGGTGGAATGCTATCAAATACACCAAACACATGGTTTCTATGTGTTGGATAACATTCCATTCGCTCCGTTCCAGCCATTATTATGAGCCGTCCTCCCCTCAGCAGTCCCCACTGCTGCTTACTTACCATGGAAGTAAATAGAAACCAGGTACCAACATGGTCCCTCCCTGGAAAAAGCCTCTAAAAAGGAAGTGTGACTGATAAGTCCTACGTAACAGCACTGCACAATGAGAGCCAAGGGACTCCTCAGCGAGCCAAACAACACAAGCCCAGGGGACCTGACACTTTCAGCAAGTCTCCACACATCACAGCAGTGCAGTGAACACATGGAATATTACCTGTTGATAATGGAGGGACTGAGGTAGAGAGCTACCCCCGATAATCTATCTCTGGGTGTCAGACTAAAGAAATATGAACCGGAAGACAATGGTTTTAAGGTATTTTAACCAAACAACCGTTATGAAATCTGATTGTCCAGTGAATGATCAGCGATTACTCTGGTCCTGTTCACAACCAGCATTATGCTTTATATACAGAGCAGTGTTGTTTACCAAAGGAAGTTTTATTAGATGACAATGAAGGATATCTTAGGAAAGACAAACACTGTAATGGCAATCATCCTTCTTGCTGGATGAGTGCATAGTGTTGTTTTTACAGAAACAGCCTTATCTGTAGGCTTCTGGTTTGGCAGTGGAATAATCACACAGAATCTGGAGTTTTCAAAACCCTAGCACGTCCTCTTTTACCTGGAAACAAAACTCCAGAGATCATAACAGTTGTTATTGTTTAGGTCGTCAGACACGATTTGATTCTTATCAGTTAATCTCATTTCGGAATGCAGAACTCGTGCACAACACACTGTAGTTAAAAGTTCAAAGGTTATGGAACAAGAAACAGTTGAAATACTGTACAACACCCTGGAAGATCATATGTTGCAAATGATCTTATCAATTATCATTTTTATCAACAGATACAACTGTTTGTGGGTCGTTTCTAGTTCATTTACAGTAAGAGTCAAGTTCAGTCGGGTGGAATTGTCTTACCCTGTTACTGGAGAGCAGCTGTTTCTTCTTCCTCTCTCTCTCTTTCTCTGATTTCTCTTTCTCTACAAGGGGAGGATGTGTCCTTCCACGCACTCACACACATACTAGTCCTCAGCCACCTCACTTCACCGCCATCTGCAAATGAAGGGAATGAGAGAAGGAGAGGTGATAGGACAGAAAGGGAGAAAGGGAGGGGAGTGGAGAGAGGGAGAGAGGGAGAGAGAGAGAGAGAGAGAGAGAGAGGAGAGAGGCACTGCAAGGGTAGGGTTCATAGGATCAGTGACAGGAGTGGAAAGCTGTCTTAAATGAACTGTGTACAGAGAACAAATGTGTTGTGTTGTCCTGCATCATTTATCCCCTCTATAACTTTTAGGGACTTCGGCAAATGTCAACATTTAAAGACATTTCCTAAGTACTCCGATTCAAAAGTATTTAAATGTCTGAATGCAGTTACGTATCTCAGTATGTGTTCATAAAGAGTTAATAATCAGAGTGAATAAGTCACTTTTCTCATAAGTTGTAATTAGTGACCCGTCCTGGGTCTACCTGGCACAGCCTCCTGGGTCTACCTGACAGCCTCCTGGGTCTACCTGACAGCCTCCTGGGTCTACCTGACAGCCTCCTGGGTCTACCTGACAGCCTCCTGGGTCTACCTGACAGCCTCCTGGGTCTACCTGACAGCCTCCTGGGTCTACCTGACAGCCTCCTGGGTCTACCTGACAGCCTCCTGGGTCTACCTGACAGCCTCCTGGGTCTACCTGACAGCCTCATGGGTCTACCTGACAGCCTCCTGGGTCTACCTGACAGCCTCCTGGGTCTACCTGACAGCCTCCTGGGTCTACCTGACAGCCTCCTGGGTCTACCTGACAGCCTCCTGGGTCTACCTGACAGCCTCCTGGGTCTACCTGACAGCCTCCTGGGTCTACCTGACAGCCTCCTGGGTCTACCTGACAACCTCCTGGGTCTACCTGATAGCCTCCTGGGTCTACCTGACAGCCTCCTGGGTCTACCTGATAGCCTCCTGGGTCTACGTGACAGCAACCTGGGTCTACCTGACAGCCACCTGGGTCTACCTGACAGCCACCTGGGTCTACCTGACAGCCTCCTGGGTCTACCTGATAGCCTCCTGGGTCTACCTGTAGCCTCCTGGGTCTACCTGACATCCACCTGGGTCTACCTGACAGCCACCTGGGCTTACCAGGTTTCTACAGGCTTGAAAGACAAGACCCTACAAACATGGATGTTTTTCCCCCTCTGTGTACTTCACTGTTTGATCCTGTGTCCTGTGTGTTATCTAACATTATGCTGACTACTCCAATTCAAGTACACTGTTACCTGAGTGAAACATTAGCCCCGGTCCTTACAAAAGCAGCCCAGGCAGTCCCACCCACCCAATCAACGGTTAGGCGTCAGACAGCTCACCTTTCTGACACCACTACCTCCACTCCCTCCCTGGACAAAGTGTGCTTTCAGGACTGGCCTTCTGAAAATCATTGTGAAATACAAACATGTAATAATACTACCTCTAAGAGTGTGGCCTTATGTTGCCTGTACAGGCAAAGGAGGAACCTGCACACCTCAGCCCAGAAAACATTGACTATCAGAGTTAGAAATGTCCAATGTCTTGTGTGTTGCTCCCCAACAAAGAAGGCTTGTGTAAACATTAACCTCGCTGTCATGGTTTCCAGAGGAATGGTGTGGCAAGGGAGAGGCGAGCTAGCATCTGTTCGATTATTAACTATCCTTACTGAGACCCACTTCTTTCTCTCATATTTATGAAGAACATGGGGTGAATTCCAAATGAATGTATTGCAAGGTACAATATCTTCCCATTTCAAAGCTTTTCACATTCATCTCTCAGAGTTCGGTGCATTTCTCAGTGTTCTTCACATACGTGGAACAAGACCCTACAAACATTGATGTCTTCACCCCTCTGTGTACTTGACTGTTTAAAGTACATGGCAACTTCTGTTGATCCACTATAATGGGAACACCACTGTCATTTTTACATGTTACACTTGAATCATTTAGCAGATGCTCTTATCCAGAGCGACTTGCAGGTAGTGCATTCATCTTAAGACAGCTAGGTGGGACAACCACACATCACAGTCATAGTATGTACATTTTCCCTCAATAAAGTAGCTATCAGCAAAGTCAGAGCTAGTAAGGGGGAAAAAGTAAAGTGTGAGTGTTAGTTCACGATGGGGTGTGATTATTTAAGATCTTCCGAAAACACCTCTTCAAGGAGTATGGGCAGGGACTCTGCTGCCTTGGCTTCAGGGGGAAGCTGGTTCCACCATTGCTGTGCCAGGACAGAGAAGAGCATGGACTGGGCTGAGCGGGAGCTGCCCTCCTGTTGGGCTGGCAGAACGGAGTGCTTAGGTTGGGGTGTAGGGTGTTGAGCATAGCCTGACGGTAGGGAGGGGCATTTCCTCTTGCTGCTCGGTAGGCCAGTACCATGGTGGAAAAATCCCAGTACCATGGTGAAAAAATCCCATTGATATCCATTCTACTCTTTCTATTTCTATGTAGATGATTTCTGCCATTCTAGAGACCCGCTAGAACAGACTTAATCAACCAGATTCGGCCTCGGGACGATTGTTTCTTGAGCGGATGGTCAGGGGGCCAGAACATAATTACAAATAATTTGTAGACTGCAGATTGACTGCAAGAAGCACAAACAGATCTAATATTTGACTAAAATGTAATCATTTTAACCCTTGTTTACATGTATAAAGGATCACATACAATGTGTATCTCTATCATGCATAGGAATGTTTTGTAACAGATTTCCAAATTAACAATAAAATGAAACACAGAAAACTTGGGGGGACTAGAAATTCTGCTCTCCTGCATCCTGTAGTCAGGCAGCACCCTGCCATCAACCTGGTAGCAACCTGGTAGCACCCTGCCATCAACCTGGTAGCAACCTGGTAGCACCCTGCCATCAACCTGGTAGCACCCTGCCATCAACGTGGTGGCACCTTGCCATCAACCTGGTGGCACCCTGCCATCAACCTGGTGGCACCCTGCCATCAACCTGGTAGCACCCTGCCATCAACCTGGTGGCACCCTGCCATCAACCTGGTAGCACCCTGCCATCAACCTGACGGCACCCCGCCATCAACCTGGTGGCACCCTGCCATCAACCTGGTAGCACCCTGCCATCAACCTGGTGGCACCCTGCCATCAACCTGGTAGCACCCTGCCATCAACCTGGTGGCACCCTGCCATCAACCTGGTAGCACCCTGCCATCAACCTGGTAGCACCCTGCCATCAACCTGGTGGCACCCTGCCATCAACCTGGAGGCACCCTGGCACCCTGCCATCAACCTGGCCAGCACCCTGCCATCAACCTGGCGGCACCCTGCCATCAACCTGGCGGCACCCTGCCATCAACCTGGTAGCACCCTGCCATCAACCTGGTGGCACCCTGCCATCAACCTGGTAGCACCCTGCCATCAACCTGGTAGCACCCTGCCATCAACCTGGTAGCACCCTGCCATCAACCTGGTAGCACCCTGCCATCAACCTGGTGGCACCCTGCCAGCACCCTGCCATCAACCTGGTGGCACCCTGCCAGCACCCTGCCATCAACCTGGCAGCAACCTTTGGATAGTCATTACCTTGGGCAGGACGCAGACATTCAGCCTACCCAATCTACTTCTGAGACAGAACAGGAGTGTTATGACACACCTGGCACACTGCTAGTCACACCATGAAACTACACCCCTCCCCCCATACTAATTTCTACAGAACACCCTCCACAGGTATAACTAGCTGGTACCCCTCCCCCCATACTAATTTCTACAGAACACCCTCCACAGGTATAACTAGCTGGTACCCCTCCCCCCATACTAATTTCTACAGAACACCCTCCACAGGTATAACTAGCTGGTACCCCTCCCCCATACTAATTTCTAAAGAACACCCTCCACAGGTATAACTAGCTGGTACCCCTCCCCCATACTAATTTCTACAGAACGCCCTCCACAAGAATAACTAGCTGGTACCCACCCCCCCCATACTAATTTCTACAGAACGCCCTCCACAAGAATAACTAGCTGGTACCCACCCCCCATACTAATTTCTACAGAACGCCCTCCACAGGTATAACTAGCTGGTACACCCCCATACTAATTTCTACAGAACGCCCTCCACAGGTATAACTAGCTGGTACCACCCCCCATACTAATTTCTACAGAACGCCCTCCACAAGAATAACTAGCTGGTACCCCCCCCCATACTAATTTCTACGGAACGCCCTCCACAGGTATAACTAGCTGGTACCCCCCATACTAATTTCTACAGAACGCCCTCCACAGGTATAACTAGCTGGTACACCCCCATACTAATTTCTACAGAACGCCCTCCACAGGTATAACTAGCTGGTACCACCCCCCCCCATACTAATTTCTACAGAACGCCCTCCACAAGAATAACTAGCTGGTACCCCCCATACTAATTTCTACGGAACGCCCTCCACAGGTATAACTAGCTGGTACCCCCCCATACTAATTTCTACAGAACGCCCTCAACAAGATTAACTAGCTGGTACCCACCCCCCATACTAATTTCTACAGAATGCCCTCCACAGGTATAACTAGCTGGTACCCCTCCCCATACTAATTTCTACAGAACGCCCTCCACAGATATAACTAGCTGGTACCCCTCCCCCATACTAATTTCTACAGAACACCCTCCACAGGTATAACTAGCTGGTACCCCTCCCCCATACTAATTTCTAAAGAACGCCCTCCCCCATACTAATTTCTACAGAACGCCCTCCACAGGTATAACTAGCTGGTACCCCTCCCCCATACTAATTTCTACAGAACGCCCTCCACAGGTATAACTAGCTGGTACCCCTCCCCCATACTAATTTCTACAGAACGCCCTCCACAGGTATAACTAGCTGGTACCCCTCCCCCATACTAATTTCTACAGAACGCCCTCCACAGGTAAAACTAGCTGGTACCCCTCCCCCCATACTAATTTCTACAGAACGCCCTCCACAGGTATAACTAGCTGGTACCCCCCACTGTGTCTTCACTACTCTCTCTCTCTTTCCGTTCTCCTTCCCTCTTCCTATTTAAATGCTGAAGGTGACCTTGTTCTCACATCTTTCCTGGTTATTAGTCTTATTATTGGTCTTACTTCATCTCTCTGAAGCACGTCTTTCCACACCCAATGAACCATATTACACAATGTCATAAAATAATGCTGGATAGAAACAGTGCTAGCTTCTTTTTTTATTGTTGATTGATGTGTGATGTGAGAGTATCTGTTCATCCCGTAGATACGGTATATTCAAATAGATTGCCGCTTGTGTTTCACAAACCCCTGTGACATTATCTTTGCTAATGATTGTAAATGCTGTTTGTGATGTTGGGTGTACTGTGCCTGTCCAATCTGTTTAGTTTATTGCAGGATTATCATGTGTCTGTCTAGTCATACAGTAAACATGGTGATTGGTCATAGCACGTATAACCTACTGTACCTGCCTTCTGTTGAGTTAGAGTAGGGAAGGGCGACTTTGATCGGGGTGGGGCCCGGGGAAAAAACTGAACTCATCATGTAGCTAGCAGGTCTGCATACCGAACACATGCAGTCAGAGTCGGCCATAGCACTTTGGGGGCCCTTGTGAGCAAAACATTTTAGTGGTAGCAGAGAGAAAACATTTATGTTTCAGTTCATTTCCTGCAGTTTTCCACATTTTGCCTTTGGGCGTAGAGAAAATGTTGCAGTTTTAAAGCAAGATCGAGGCAATTATAAACATTTTGCCATTGGGCTGAGAGAAGACTTAGAAATGGTATATTTTATGTAAAAAATGTATTTAACTTTTGTTTAACTAAGCAAGTCAGTTAAGAACAAATTCTTATTTACAATGAAGGCCTACCGGGGAACAGTGGGTTAACTGCCTTGTTTACCTTGTCAGCTCGGGGATTCGATCCAGCAACCATTTACATTTACATTTAAGTCATTTAGCAGACGCTCTTATCCAGAGCGACTTACAAATTGGTGCATTCACCTTATGACATCCAGTGGAACAGCCACTTTACAATAGTGCATCTAAATCTTTTAAGGGGGGTGAGAAGGATTACTTTATCCTATCCTAGGTATTCCTTAAAGAGGTGGGGTTTCAGGTGTCTCCGGAAGGTGGTGATTGACTCCGCTGTCCTGGCGTCGTGAGGGAGTTTGTTCCACCATTGGGGAGCCAGAGGGGCGAACAGTTTTGACTGGGCTGAGCGGGAACTGTACTTCCCTAGTGGTAGGGAGGCGAGCAGGCCAGAGGTGGATGAACGCAGTGCCCTTATTTGGGTGTAGGGCCTGATCAGAGCCTGGAGGTACTGAGGTGCCGTTCCCCTCACAGCTCCGTAGGCAAGCACCATGGTCTTGCAACCTTTCGGTTACTGGCCCAACGCTCTAACCACTAGGCTAATTTCATGCAATTCTGCTCTTATGCAATGGGGCAGAGAAAAATGAGCAGTGTTATAGCTAATTTCCTGCAATTCTATTAATTTTGCCATAGATTGGAGAGAAATAATTGCAGTTTTTAATATATCTGAGAGTGAATAACATTATCAATGTGGGCCCCCAGTCGGTAATTTGACTAAGATTAATATACATTTAGATGGCTCGACTAACTTACCAATCCTAACTCAAATTTGCTGACTGGCTAATTGAGTCACCGTCAGTGACTGACATCACAAGAGAAAAACTGATGATGCACAATTGCACCTTTACTATTCTAACGCTCAACAGAAAGTTGAGACCCCAGCAACAATAAATCTAAATAACACATTTTGTAAATTGATCCGCGGGCCTACAAAAGGGGGGCTGTGCAGACCACCAGTTTCCCACCTATGATTTAGAGAACAAAGCAACCCAGGAGAGACAGAGACTGAGTGGCCAGTTGAACATGTAGCCTACAGTACCATTCTGCAAGGTTCAACTGACTTATGACTGAAAAGTAAACCAGAACAAAAAATAGAATACATTAATGAAATAACATCATTCCCTCTTTTAGCTGTAGTTCATTTGAATCAAATCTTCATCAAAAATATACTGAATGGTCCCTCATTTTACAGATCAATACACACAACCAAACACAGTGATGTCAGTTCATTTGTACAATTTAATAAAAAATACATTTGAAATAACACTTGTTGAAACTATTTCCGGTCTAGGAGGGTTGTTCTGAACCTGAGGTCCTGATCATGACATCACAGGTGTGAGTTGAAGAATGACATCATAGCACAGTGAGGACTAGAGAGAAGGTTGGGTTATCTTTCCTCCAGAGAGAGAGATCTGTTCAGTCGTAGAGGTCCTTGAACCCCAGGCTCCTGTCACCACACACACACACACACACACACACACACACACACACACACACACACACACACACACACACACACACACACACACACACACACACACACACACACACACACACACACACACACACACACACACACACACACACACACACACACACACACACACACACACTGAGATGTAGAAATATATGTGTGCTGTATTCAGTGTGAGGTGTTCAGGGAGTGGGCCCACCTCTCTGGGGATCTCTCTCTGGCCAGGTGGTCTGGGGTGGACCACAGGGGCCTGCTGGGGCTGAGGGAGCGACGCAGGTGAGGGGAGGAGGGATGCAGGCCAGAGGACGATGACGACAGACCCTGACGACGCAGCTCCTGCACTGCCCTCTCCCTACGAGAGAGAGAGAGAGAGAGAGAGAGAGAGAGAGAGAGAGAGAGAGAGAGAGAGAGAGAGAGAGAGAGAGAGAGAGAGAGAGAGAGAGAGTACAATACAAGCCAAGCCTTTACAACAAGCAAGGAGAGACAGACTGACGGGCGGACGGACCTCTCAAACCGCTCAGTAGATAGCTGTCTTTTGGTCATGTCCAGGTCAGCCTCTAGCTGTGCCGAACGAGTACTCAATGTAGCCACCTCTCTACGCTGAGAGCTCCTGAGAGAGAGAGAGAGAGAGAGAGAGAGAGAGAGAGAGAGAGAGAGAGAGAGAGGGAGAGAGAATTGAGTTGGAGGTGGATAGATGAAAAAAAGAGAAACAAAGAGGGAAGATGTCAAAACAGGCAACCGAACAAATCAGAAACCCTTCCAACAGCGACCAAGTGTCTGCTCACGCCTTGCTGTCGGCCGCGGTGAGTTTGTCCCTGAGCAGCTGGATCTCGGTGTGTCTCTCCTGGGAGCTGAGCTGTCGGTGTAGCTCCTTCTCCCTGGTGGACACCAGCATGGATTCCAGGCTCTTCATGCTCAGACGCTCACTGGACAGCTGCTTCCTGAGCAGCTCCAGCTCACACTGCACCTACAAGCACACACACAGTGTACTGTTAACACACACACACACACACACGAACATGTTGACATACACTACCGATTAAAAGTTTTAGAACACCTACGCATTCCAGGGTTTTTCTTTATTTTTAAATTAGTAGAATGTAGAACAATAATGAAGACATCAAAGCTATGAAAAAACACATATGGAATCATGTAGTGACAAAAACAGTGTTAAACAAATCCAAATATATTTTAGATTCTTCAAATAGCCACCCATTGCCTTGATGACAGCTTTGCACACTCTTGGCATTCTCTCAACCAGCTTCACCTGGAATGCTTTTCCAACAGTCTTGAAGGAGTTCCCTACATATGCTGAGCACTTTTTGGCTGCTTTTCCTTCAATCTGCGGTCCGACTCATTCCAAACAATCTCAATTTGGTTGAGGTCGGTGGATTGTGGAGGTCAGCTCTCCTTCTTGGTAAAATAGCCCTTACACAGCCTGGAGGTGTGTTGGGTCATTGTCCTGTTGAAAAACAACTGATAGTCCCACTAAGCTCAAACCAGATGGGATGGCGTATCGCTGTAGAATGCTGCGGTAGCCATGCTGGTTAAGTGTGCCTTGAATTCTAAATAAATCACAGACAGTGTCACCAGAAAATCACTCCCACACCATAACACCTCCTCCTCCATGCTTTATGGTGGGAAATACATATTCGAAGATCATCCATTCACCCACACTGCGTCTCACAAAGACACGGCGGTTGAAACCAAAAATCTCCAATTTGGAATCATCAGACCAAAGGACAGATTTCCACCGGTCTAATGTCCATTGCTCATGTTTCTGGGTCCAACCAAGTCTCTTCTTCTTAATGGTGTCCTTTAGTCATGGTTTCTTGGCAGAAATTTGACCATGAAGGTCACACAGTCTCCTCTTAACAGTTGATGTTGAGATGTGTCTGTTACTTGAACTCTGGGAAGCATTTACTTGGGCTGCAATTTCTGAGGCTGGTATCTCTAATGAACTTCTCCTCTGCAGCAGAGGTAACTCAGGGTCTTCCTTTCCTGTGGCGGTCCTCATGAGAGCCAGATTCATCATAGGGCTTGATGGTTGATGGTTTTTGCGACTGCACTTGAAGAAACTTTCAATGTTCTTGACATTATCCGGATTGACTGATCCTTCATGTCTTAAAGTAATGATGGACTGTCGTTTCTCTTTGTTTATTTGAACTGTTCTTGCCATAATATGGACTTGGTCTTTTACCAAATAGGGCTCTCTTCTGTATACCACCCCTACCTTGTCACAACACAACTGATTGGCTCAAATGCATTAAGGAGGAAATAAATTCCACAAATTAGGCATACCTGTTAATTGAAACACATTCCAGGTGATTCCAGGTGACTATCTCATGAAGCTGGTTGAGAGAATGCCAAGAGTGTGCAAAGCTGTCATCAAGGCAAAGGGTGGCTATTTGAAGAATCTCAAAGATATGTCACGTTCTGACCTTAGTTCCTTTATTAATCCTTTGTGTTAGGTTGGTCAGAGCGTGAGTGGTGGTGGGTAGTCTGTTTCTTTTTCTATGTTGGTATATTTCTATGTGTTTGGCCTAGTATGGTTCTCAATCAGAGGCAGGTGTCGTTCATTGTCTCTGATTGAGAATCATACTTAGGTAGCCTGTTTTCCCCATTTTGTTGTGGGTGTTTGTTGTCTGTTTAGTGTATGTCATCTTACAGAACTGTTTCATTCTTCCATATCACTTTGTTATTTTGTTTTGTGCGTTCAGTCAAATAAATTATGACGAACACTTACCACGCTGAATATCGATCCGATCCTTCTTACTCTTCCTCAGACGAGGAGGAGATTCAATACAGAAATACCCACCAAAAAAGGACCAAGCAGCGTGGTAACCTGGAGCAGAGGACTCCTGGACTTGGGAGAAGATTTTAGACGGCAAGGGATCCTGGGCACTGGCTGGGGAATATCGCCGCCCCAAGGAAGAACTGGAGGCAGTGAAAGCTGAGCGGCGGCGATATAAGGAGGTAGCATCGCAGCGCGACAGGCACGAGAGGCAGCTCAATTTTTTGGGGGGTTGCACACGGGGAGTGTCAGGTTGGAGACCTGAGCCCACTCCTCGTGCTTACCGAAAGCAGCGGTGTACTGGTCAGGCACCGTGTTATGCAGTGGAGCGCACGGTGTCGCCAGTACGCACTCATAGCCCAGAGCGCTATAGGCCAGCCCCCCGCAAGTGCCATGCGAGAGTGGCATCCAGCCAGGGCATGTTGTGCAGGCTCAGTGTGTCTGGTCTCCGGTACGCCATTTCGGCCCAGGGTATCCTGCGCCGGCGTGTCTCCGGGGTGCTGGGAGGGTGCAGTGCGTCCTATGCCTGCGCTCCGCCCATGCCGGGTGAATGTGGGCATTGAGTCTAAGGGAGAGGTGCGAGTAGTATGCACCAGATCTCCAGTGCTCACCCACAGCTCGGTTCAACCTGTACCTGCACTACGGATGGTCTGGGCTAAAGTGGTCATCCAGCCTGGAGGAGTGGTGCCAAGGCTGTGCACCAGAGCGCCAGTGTTCCCCCACAGACCGGTCCATCCGGTGCCTCCTCCACGCACCAGGCCTCCTGTAGGTCTCCCCAGCCTGGTGGGTCCTGTGGCAGCCCCACGCACCAGGCTGTCTTGCCATCTCCTCCCTCCAGGTTCTCTCTACAGGCCAGAGCCGCCCGTCTGTCCTGAGCTGCCTGAGCCGCTCGTCATTCAGGAGCTGCCAGAGCCTCCCGTCAGTCCGGAGTCGCCAGAGCCTCCCGTCAGTCCGGAGCCGCCAGAGCCTCCCGTCAGTCCAGAGCCGCCTGTCAGTCAGTAACTGCCGGAGCCGCCCGTCAGTCAGGATCTGTCAGAGTCACCCTTCACTACGTCGCTGCTGGAGTCTCCCGCCTGTCCGGTGCTGCCGGAGTCTCCCTTCACTACGTCGCTGCCGGAGTCTCCCTTCACTACGTCGCTGCCTGAGTCTCACTTCACTACGTCGCTGCCGGAGTCTCCCGCCTGTCCGGTGCTGCCGGAGTCTCCCGCCTGTCTGGTGCTGCCGGAGTCTCCCTTCACTACGTCCCTGCCGGAGTCTCCCGCCTGTCCGGTGCTGCCGGA
Source organism: Oncorhynchus gorbuscha (assembly GCF_021184085.1). Taxonomy (NCBI): domain Eukaryota; kingdom Metazoa; phylum Chordata; class Actinopteri; order Salmoniformes; family Salmonidae; genus Oncorhynchus; species Oncorhynchus gorbuscha. Next base: position 64,063,194 of record NC_060195.1, read on the forward strand.
GTCTCTCTTCACTACGTCGCTGCCGGAGTCTCCCTTCACTACGTCCCTGTTGGAGTCTCCCGCCTGTCCGGTGCTGCCGGAGTCTCCCTTCACTACATCGCTGCCGGACTCTCCCTTCACTACGTCGCTGCCGGACTCTCCCTTCACTACGTCGCTGCCGGAGTCTCCTGCCTGTCCGGTGCTGCCGGAGTCTCCCGCCTGTCCGGTGCTGCCGGAGTCTCCCTTCACTACGTCCCTGCCGGAGTCTCCCGCCTGTCCGGTGCTGCCGGAGTCTCCCGCCTGTTCGGTGCTGCCGGAGTGGGGCCTGCTGCAAGGGTCCCCAGTCCGAGGTCGGCGGCGAGGGTCGCCGCTCCAAAGGCGCCACTTAAGCTAGCAAAGACTATGGTGGAGTGGGGTCCACGTCCCGCGCCAGAGCCGCCACCGCGGACAGAACCCACCCAGACCCTCCCCTATAGGTTCATGTTTTGCGTCCGGAGCTCGCACCTTTGGGGGGGGGGGGGGGGGGGGGGGGTACTGTCACGTTCTGACCTTAGTTCCTGTCTTTGTGTTAGTTTGGTCAGGGCGTGAGTTGGGGTGGGTAGTCTGTTCCTTTTTCTATGTTGTTATATTTCTATGTGTTTGGCCTGGTATGGTTCTCAATCAGAGGCAGGTGTCGTTCGTTGTCTCTGATTGAGAATCATACTTAGGTAGCCTGTTTTCCCCATTTTGTTGTGGGTGTTTGTTGTCTGTTTAGTGTATGTCATCTTACATAACTGTTTCATTCTTCCATTTCACTTTGTTATTTTGTTTTGTGCGTTCAGTCAAATAAATTATGACGAACACTTACCACGCTGAATATCGATCCGATCCTTCTTACTCTTCCTCAGACGAGGAGGAGATTCATTACAATATAAAATATATTTAGATTTGTTTAACACTGTTTTGGTTACTACATGATTCCATATGTGTTATTTCATAGTTTTGATGTCTGCACTATTATTCTACAATGTAGAAAATAGTGAAAATAAAGAAAAACCCTTGAAGGAGTAGGTGTTCTAAAAATTGGACCGGTACTGTATGTGCGCGCACACACACACACCATCCCCTCCATGACTCACAGCCTCCTTGCTGGAGTCCAGTTTGACACAGAGCTCCCTGGTCTTCTCCAGGTCAGTCTGAGTGGTGGTGTGTTCCCCCTGGGTCTGTCTCAACTGCTCCTCAGTGTGCAGCAGACTCCTGTTGAGCTGAGACACCTGGCTGCTGCAGCTCTGCTCTGCAGACAACGCCTAGGATACACACAACTATAGGAGTCCAGGGTCATCTTCATTATGCACAACATGGTAAAACGTCGCAAAACCTTTTACAACAGAAAACTAAAATGAGCTTTTGTTATTGGACAACTTCAGGTAGTCCCACCCTGTTTCAGTCCGTTTGGTGTCTAATGAATATGACCCCGTGTGTAACCAGTGATAATCCCTAATGATAGAGACAGTGAGGTTAGACAGACCTCCTGCAGACTGGCCTCCAGAGCCTCCACCTTCTCCTTGAGTCTGCGTCTCTCCATGTCTGAGGACATCAGCTCCAGCCTCAGCTCGCTGATGCTCCCCTCCGCCTGCCGCGCCTGCCCCTCCCGGCTCTCGGCCTGGGCCGACGCACGCCGCCGAGCCTCCTGGTGCTCCCTGCACTCCCGCTCCTGGTGGACACACACACACACACACACACACACACACACACACACACACACACACACACACACACACACACACACACACACACACACACACACACACACACACACACACACACACACACACACACACACACACACACACACATTTGGATTATTTGTTCAGCTCCACAATGAATCAGTGCAAGTGAAAAGGTCTTGGCCATCAATCCCTACCCAACTCCAGTCTGAAAACGTTGATTGCCGCTTATAAAGCACAAGGAGGAAAGGAAAAAAACACATTTTCAAAAAGGAATTGATCTGGAACTCAAAGGCTGCGTTGACACAGAACCCCAATTCTGATTATTGTTCCACTAATAGGTATTTTGACCAATCAGATCAGCTCTTTTGACAATGTTTGGCCTAAATATCAGAATTGGGCTGCCTGTGTAATCGCAGCCATAGCTACTCTGGATGAGTGATCATTTGTTTGACAAGACATAACTAACAGATCACAGATTGAGATATCATCCATTCAATTACAGCAGAGGGTACCTTGGTGGACAGCAGGTTCTCGATGCGGGAGATGTCAGCCACATAGTCCTGTACCTTCCTCTGCAGCTCATTCACCTCCCGGGCAGAGTCCTCAGAATTCAGCTCCAGGGCCTGGACAGCAAAACAAACTAGACCTTACAAAGTGTTTGTGAGATTCTAAAGAGATGATGGCCATGAGGTTTGGTATATCATGAATAATATGGCGTCCTAGTGTTTTCTACCACTGTTTGCCCTAACCAATCACCTGGGATGAAAAACTATTCTGGACCATGAGCCCATGGCATCTAGTCAAGTTCCAGTCTTTTTAGCTAACATTCCAATCCTTGCCACTCCTGTCACTTGGCAAATGACACAGAGTACAATAGCTGAACAGAGACAATAGCTGAGTACAATAGCTGAACAGAGACAGATACCAGACTACATACCATCCTCCCTAAATAATATGAACCCTAAAAGGTTGATCATTTCAAAGTAAAAAAATAAATAATTGTGCTCTGGTTTGGTCAGAAAGTGCTGTATCTGACCTGGTTGTTGAGGCGGCTCATGTCCAGTTTCTCTTGGAGTTGAGCATTCTCCCTCAGGGTGGAATCCTTCACCTTGGCCAAAGCCCCCAGCTCCTCCTCCGCATCCCCCAGCCTCCTCCTCAAAGCCTCCAGCTCCCTCTCCCGCCCTGCCAGCTCCTCACGAACGCTCCTGGGGAACAGAAAGGTCACAGCCAGGGGTCAGAGTTTCGAGGTTAACTTACACAGGTGGTGCAATCCGTATGCATTTCTGAGTGAGCCTTAGTATGGTGACCTGGCATCTGATGCTGCTGTGTGAAGCTTTGTGGTACTGGACAACTCAGACTCACTCTGCTGATGTCTCCAGATCCTCAATGGACAACCTGAGATTCCTGATGGTTTTCTCCTGATGAAAAACACATGGAAACCAAAGAGACCATCACTCAATCACTGATATTAGACCAATGTGTCACATCTCATGAGGTGATATCCAAGTGGGCATTTCAACTTCCTAAAGTGGCTGGCAGGTAGGCTGGCAGGTAGGTAGGCTGGCAGGTAGGCTGGCAGGCAGTTAGGCTGGCAGGCAGGTAGGCAGGTAGGTAGGCTGGCAGGCAGGTAGGCTGGCAGGTACAATTGGCTGTGTGTGTAGTTAGTGTTCAGTTGATTACTTTGTCGTCCAGCTGGTTGTGGGCTGAGTTAAGGAGGTCAGTCTTGTTCTCCAGATGCTCCTGCAGGGAGTCTCTCCTCTGGTCCAGGTCAGTGATGGTGGACTGTAGACTGCTCACCTCCTCTCTTAGACCAGACATCTGCCTCAGTAGAGAGTCTGACACAACAGATAAGGCTCAGTTTGGTAAGGTTATCTGAAATAGCGTTATTACACACACACACACACACAGAGAGGCAGACCTTGTCTCCTCACCGTTCTTCTCGTCCAGCAGTTTGTTCCTCTCCTGGGAGTTCTGTAGTTCTCCGATGCGGGAGGTCAGTCTGCGCTGGCTGTCACTCAGGGCGTTCTGTGTCTCACTGTTGGACAGTCTGAACACACACGTGTGAGCACACACTTAAAAGGATGATATTAAAGGAATTAAATGGACGCTATAGAAGTAACAGTTTCCACACATGTCCAGTATGTGGCTGATGCAGGAAGTGAATCCCCAACCACATGACTTCATACATCAGTGCTGGTTCCTTGCTTACCTCAGCATGACACACTCGTTCCTGGTCCTGCTGTGTTCGTCCTCAGCAGCGGTCAGCTTCCTGCCCAGGGTGTGGACCTCCTCCTCCAGCCCCATCATGGACTCCCTCATCAGGGCAAGACGGCTCTTCTGGTCCCCCCGCTCATGCTCCAGCTACAGCAAGGAGAATCACCATGAAATGCAATTAGCAGAACAAACATTTCATTCCAAACTTGGGACATTTAAAGAGTGTGTCTGTTCTAGTCATTGTGTTTTCTCCTCCTCACTCACAGTGAGAATGGCTGCCTGCAGGTCCTCCACCCTCTGCTCCAGATGAGCCCTCTCACTGATGGCTGTCTCCTGAGAGATCTGACAACACGCAACACACACATAGACACTTTCTCTCAGCAGGATACACACACACACACATTAATTGGTAGTCAATAGATGGCCATGCTGGAACACTCAGAAGTAGATTGTCCAATCTGATTAATATATTGACCTTGAGTCTCTCCCTCAGACTGTCCCTCTCTGTGCTCATACGGTGGAGGTCGACCTTTGCCTCGTCTCTCTCCGCCTCCACACGCTTCAGGATGCTCTGAGCCGACACAGTGACACTGCTCTTAGCTGCGCGCGACGACTTGGATTTCAATACCTCGCGACGCAGCGACGCTACCTCCTGCTGGGCCTGATGAAGAATGGGATTGTTACCAGCAAAATTATTTCCCATTCATTTGGAACTGAGCAAAGAAAAAGTCGGACAAAACGTGATGTTGGAGTTAACTGTTCCTTTAAGAATGGTACTGGCCTGCTGGTAGTGCATGCTGGTCTTGTCTCTGTCGGCAGTCAGAACTCTCACGTTGGCCTGGATCTCTGACAGGTGGCGCTCATACTTATCCACCATGTTCTGCATCTCGTCCCGCTCTCTCAAGACCCTGATCAGCTCAGAATCATAGCTGCCCCCCTGCCCAAAACAGGGGAACAAGACATGATGTCAGATTTCAAAAGAGTACATTAGCTGTTACATTAGTATTATGACAAAGTGCTCACAGTCCAGGAGACATTGGTCAGAAATTAGATTTTTGTCTGATTAATATGGAAAAAGTCATATTTGAAGAGTTTATTTACAAAATGCTATGTCCACCAATTTTTTACATTTGTATTTTTTCATCAGAAATTATTGCTTATGGGTACCTTCATGTGTGTGTAAAATATTACTGTTCTCAGATGTTTATTAATATATTTAAGTGTGTATGAAAATGTGTTTCTTTTGCTAAACGCTATATTGTTTTGCTGGAATGCAATGTTGGTATCCTGTATATTTGACCTTGATATGTGGTTGTCTCACCTAGCTACCTCAAGATGAATGCACTTACTTTAAGTCGCTCTGGATGAGAGCGTCTGCTAAACGACTAAAATGTCAAATGTAAATGTTTCACAGGTCTTATATTACTCAATGAATTTTTATTTAATTGTTTTATTTTATTGATGTCAAAAATGTATCATTTCTGATGCCTCCCGGGTGGCACAGTGGTCTAAGGCACTGCATCGCAGTGCTAGCTAATTTACCAACATTTCTGAAAATTGATATATAGCCTCATTTATACATTTATAACACTGAAGATGGTGTAACAAATCCCTATTTACATTTCTAGTTAATATTAGACAGACATTCCTTTACCTTGACAGGGGACTGGCGGGTGGGGCTGCGGCTCTGGAGGTGCCCCCGACAGGGGCTACAGGAGCACCTGCCCCTCAGCATCCTCCTCAGGCTGTCTGCTTCCTGTCTGTAGTAGTCCCTCTCCTCCTCCACGCTCCGCAAGAAGCTGTCCAGACGAGAGCCACGTTTCCCCCTGCTGCCTGGCTCTGTGAACAGGCCCTGCTCTCTCTCTGTAGGATAGCCAACAATGTTACATCACATTCTGGCATCTCGTTCTCCACTACACTCTCTCCTCTCAGTCCAGCCCCAGAGTAACTCACCTGTGAGGCTGAGCTTCTGCACCAGTCTGTTCAGACTGTCTCTCTCCTGGTGCAACTGGTCCAGTAAGGCCTGCAGGTCCTGCTCCTGATTCTGCTCTACTGTGGGGTTCAGCTGGGTCTCAAGTTCTATTGGTTCAGTGTCTGCTGACTCGCTATCCTGAGACATAGCCCAGAACCCAGAAGCCAGGGTGGATGGTAAATGTAGGCTATTGATTATACTATTTTCTTTATGCCTGTTGAACTAGAATGCAATATAGTGGTATCAGTCGTGGTCTTACAGGTGTCACTTTGGTGATAGCGCCCTCTAGTGACGTGATCTTCCTCTGCAGGTTTTCGATGATGCTCTACAAAACCAGACCCGAAGAAATCTTGCATTGATTCAATCAGACATTCACTCATCCATTGTGTTCAGTATACACATCGCATCCCCTCTTAGGCACACAGTAAGTCTACCTCTGCATGCTGTGTGTGGTCCTCTGTTGTCTCCAGTGTGGGGCCCTGCTGGTCCTGCTCTTCCTGCAGCTGAGCTGGTGTACTGATATGGCCTGGCTCCTAGTGGTTCTCCAAAGACAGCTCCTCCACCTCCTCCTCCTCCCCCTCTCCTCCCCTCACCCCCTGCTGAAGCTGCACCTCCTCAGCCTGCACACGAGCCACACTAACCTCTGCAGCCTGACACAGGAAGGGCAATGGGGATTAGGTGAAAATAATTCACATAAGAAAATGTGTCTGTATCAAGCTGATAGATAAAAATAAAAAAACTAACAAGAGTGCCTGATTTATGACACACTGTTCTAAACAATTTACGTTGTCATGGTAACCAAGCATATTCAAACTTGACCTTGCAAACCAAAACATTGTATTAAAGTTCCTTATTTGGCTAACAGGTGCTTTTAATCGAGCTACTGATTATGAATGTATTATAAACTGCACAGTATTGGTGTTCAAAAGGTTGCTAGTTTGCAAAGTAGTGTCTTCCAAATCACAGCAATCTTGCTAACGACGCTAGCCTTGAAATGTCGAAAGCGATATTGATTTGATTATGGCAAGATTGCTCGCTAAACACTTAAATAGAATCAGGCTACATCTACTCTGCTTGTCTAAGTAAAACATTACATGTAAACAAAAAAATCATGGTTGAGAGAGAGAGATCTTCAACTTACTTTATGGAAGAAATAGTTATAGCTGTAGCTAGCAAATAGTTACGTGAGGTTATCTGGATAAATCACTGGGGGTTGCTGTTGTAAACCCTGAATGGCTCCTAAACCGCTTTTCATACGGATAAACAATCTGACCAATCAGATGTCAGGATTCGATCGGAATTCGAGATGTCGCAAGCTTGCAAACCAATCAGCAAAGGCTCTTTCTTCACAGTGTGCGTCCATTACCTTGACAACGCAGTGACCCGGTACTCCACCACACACACTGACAACACGTGCAGAAAATGTTAGCAGAAGATAATGTTAGCCTAGTGTAATTCCAAATCTAAATGCAGAAGTATTATGCATCAGAATGACTGATTTGACTGCATTGCTAAATGCATTGCAGTGTTCTATGCAATTTATGCTACCATTTTAAAATAAAAGGAATACACCCCAGGCTTCAAATAGATCTAAATTATTTTGCCTTCCTCAGGATTAAAAAGTAGGCTACTATAATAAATTTCACTGTCAATCTGTTTTGTGCGAGCCTAGCTGTTGTCCCCTTGCAGTACATGATACTTCCATATAGTGAGCATTTTGTGGCTGCTTTTGCAGAGGGGCAAGTGTTACCCTGTTACTTTGTTTATTTTGAAAAAAAGCCCAAAATAATATTTTAAATCCAACCCAGCCAGCCCCTCAGGAACTAGTAATCCTTTTTGACTCAACATGCCACTGGGTGGCGTGGAAAAAGCAGCATCGAAAATCATTTGAGCAACATGGAGTCGATATCCCTCCAGCACAGCAGATGGCAGTGTTACAACAAGGGTAAATAAACCGTGCCTTTAAGAAACTAAGAGGAAGAACAACGGAAGTATGTGTGTAAAACGAATTGGATCTGAAAACGTATTCACTCTGAACGTTTCCATTCATGTATTTTGAAAAGTTTCTTTCCACAAAAGTGACCTATTTTCAGATGCACAGAAGAAACGACAGATAGAGGCGCGATGATTTTAAGAACATTCTCGAATTTGTGCGCACAATCCCAAGCCTGTTTTCGATCGGCTCGAGCCAAGAGCACATTGTCAGCTGTCATTGACGAGACTGGTAAGTCAGGACTTATCCTCAAATCTTTGTCAACAGACATATTTGAAAACTTAGCATTGGAGGACTGGATACACAATAATGTTGACCTCCAAAACCGGAATATGCTCTTCTTATGGAGTAATGCCCCAGCGGTGGTGATAGGGAGACATCAGAACCCGTGGCAAGAATGCAACCTTCAGGTCATGAGACAGAAAGGGATACCGCTCGCCAGGCGACGCAGTGGGGGCGGGACTGTATTCCACGATTTAGGAAATGTCAATTTGACTTTCTTCACCTCCAAGAAAAACTATGACCGTCACAGGAATCTCCAAGTTGTGACAAGTGCTCTGAAAGGACTCAGGCCAGACATGGATGTACGTGCAACAGATAGGTTTGACATCTTGCTGAATGGCCAACACAAGATTTCAGGAACCGCTGCTAAATTGGGAAGGACAGCAGCTTACCATCACTGCACCCTGCTGTGTTCGGCTGACAGGGCACTGCTGTCCGCAGTGCTGAAACCGACCTGCCAGGGTATCAAGAGCAATGCAACGCAAAGCGTGCCATCCCCTGTGAAAAACCTGCTGGATGAGGACCCGACGTTGGACTGTGACACTATCATGGATTCAGTGGCATCCCAGTACAACACAGAGTTTGGTTTCAGCAGCCCTGTAACACTTGTGGACCCAAGTGATGAGCTGTCCTTGCCTGGTATCCAAAGAATGGCCCGTGAACTGTTGGCATGGGAGTGGACATTTGGAAGGACTCCTAAGTTCAGTATCTGTACGACTTTTGAGTTGAAAAATGACACATCTATCTGCAATGCAACTCTAAACATGGACATCAAAAATGGCATTATAGAAACTTGTGACATTGAGGTTCCCTCGGACTGGCTACCTGTGGAGTTGTCTCGAGAGTTCTCCTTACACCTGAAGGGTGGGAAATTATGTCCCTATGAGACATCAGTAATCGCAGCAGAATTGCTGAGGACAATCCCACAAAATAAAGAACTTGAAAGAAAGATGTATAATCTGTGCCGAAGAGTTGTCTTCATGATGTGAATAAAGCACTGCTGCATGACATATTGAGTTGTCCAGGGTTTTGTTATTGGGATTGTTTAATCACCAGTTTCTCTGGACCAAGGGAAGGGGTGCTCTCTGAAGAGCTGTTCTAGAAAGTTATCTATAGACCCTGGCTTTATATGTACACAAAGTATTTCCATAGCACAAATTCTGCATAAACATCTAATTACGCTGGTAACCAGTTTATAATAGCAATAAGGCACCTTGGGGGTTTGTGATATATGGCCAATATACCATGACTAAGGACTGTATCTAGGCACTCAGCATTGCCTTGTGCATAAGAACAGCCCGTAGCCGTGGTATATTGGCCTTATTTCTTAAATATACCCTTTAGAAAATAGGTTACATCCTTTTCCAGAGTGCAATACATGCTCCCTCTGTAATGGGGGTCAGTGTGCTGCTAACAACTTAGCTTCCCCCACATCCTTCAACCAGTGCTTCAACTATCCTCTGCTTTGAAAAACAAGTGATGAGAAGAAGCCCAGTGGGGGAAGATGGAGCGATATGGATTTTGGCTGACATTCTGCACATTTTTGTAATCGATGAAACATTAGATCCCAATACAGTTTTCTGTTCCCAAAACTAAAATCTGTTATGAACAGAGTGGACTAAGTTTTTATAGATTTTACCCTTTGTCAAAGTTGTAAAAATAGCTTTGTTTAGAAGGAGTGTAAGGGCAAAATGCCAATTGATTTATTTCACAAGCACACTTCACAGAGTGGCGTTCCCTAACTGAAATAAGCAAATACATGCTAGAAGGTGCCAATAGGATCTCGCTAGCTCGAACACAGTGCCCACTATGATTAATTTGCTCTCATTGAAAATGACATGACGCTGTTTATCTTGGGTTGATTATAAAACTCTTTGGCCTAGCGGTTAGTGTTGGACCAGTAACTGAAATGTTATTAGTTTGAATACCTGAGCCGATAAGGTGAAAAATCTGTCGATGTACCCTTGAGCAAGGTACTTAACCCTAATTTGCCCCTGGGATGCCGTAAAACTGTCTGACCCTGTAAAACAACACATTTCTTTGCACCTGTCACAATAGCAATACTATTAATAATGTGTTACTCCATTATACCTGCGCAATTTGCGCAGTGAAGATGCCCTTCACTTCAGTACAGGCAATAGAAAACGCTCTGCAACTGCGCAGGATGTGTGACCAACCCCCATTGGACCAACCATATGTGCTGTATCGGCGAACAACGAGGCTGAACATTGTGGATAAAATTAAAAACAAGGAGAATGGGGAAGAAACAGAAAAAGTCAGGCGATGACAGGTACACGATAGTGTGGCCCGTGTGTCATACGATTTGAGAAAGTTGTGATGTATGCAACAGACTTCTATGACTATAACGGTTAGCTAGCTAACGCTAGTCGTACAGGCTGAGCTGGCTAGCATTAGCATGATACTGAAGCCATGAGTTTCATGTGGCGGCAGATTGCCTTGGCTAGGCCTCCCGTCTCGGCTTATTCATAAGCTAACGTTATCCTCGCGCACTTGTTTTCTACCTTTCATATTGACAATGAATTAACCAATTTATATCTCGTATAAACATACTTGATGCTGAACAACAGAGACACGAAACCTATTATTCTCGCTATTAGCTAGCATATGTTATGCTGCTACATTGGCGTCCTACTACCAGCTAGCTAGCCAGGCTCCATGCAGTCACATAATGAAGTTAATTTCCATTAGCTCGTGAGCTATCTAACTTCGCTACCTTGCTCACCCAATAATAGGGAAACGCAGATAACTATGTTGCAATTCTAGGAGGACATTGTCAGCGAACTATTGCTGAATCTTTGAGTCACTGACAACACAAGTGAGGACCTCCAGCCTGGCTATGCCCCATGCCTGCAACATCATCCCTTTTCATTGTGCTGTCAGAAAGGGCCCTCATTCATTGTCCCAACTGTCGCCTCTATGGCTTGAGTATCCATTCAGTGGCTGTGACCCCGTGTGAGTAAACATGGTCATTTGCGATTGATACCCCAGAGATGTGTTGTTGTCCTCAGTTTGGTGGTGCTTCAGAATAAAGCAGTATACTGATCTCAACGGTTAGAATATATATACTATTTCCATTGCCAAGTATGATGCTTTACGACCAAAAGTCTTAACCAATGTTGTTGTTCATAAATTGATACATTCCTGAATAGAGATGTCAATTGACACTGTCTCATTACGACATAGCCCTACAATGGCTGCTTGTCTGCCAAGTGCACAAATCTACACTAGCTCCTTGTAGTAGGCACTCTTATCCACCCTTTGTAAGTCATGACCAGGTGTCTGCTTTTGACTGTGGGAATGAGCCTTGACAGATAATAGACAGAGCGACAGTAGGCTCAGTGTCGTGCTGGCTTGGTGGCGGCGGCTGCCATTTTAAGTTGATAATTGAGGGATATATATTGACTGACCTGCCGTGATGGTGAGCTCTCACCCCCTGTACTGTATACTGCTGATCTGCAGCCTGCTCTTGTTCCAGTCAACTCTGCTGTGAGGTCAAGATGATACCAGGCCAGGGCTAAAGATGGCGCTGAACAGCAATGGCGGAAGGATATTAAAGCTTGATTAACTATGGTCCTCTCTGTTCCCCATAACCAACAACTGTTATAGGTCTGGTCCAGAAACAACCACTAGCCCCTAACCCTAAAGGCACTTGTATTTAAGCAATATTCATAGTAGTTGTTACAGGTAAATAAGTGAAAGGAATAACATTGATAGAACAGGATAATTCCATCAACATCCTGTCTATCAGCTGCTTCTTCATGATTTTATTACCCAGAGGCAAGAGTGTCTGCACTGTCCACCCTGTGTGTTTTACCCGGGGTTGGGCCCTGTTCATTCTAACATAGAGGTGCTTTCCACTGCTGATGCAACAGGCATGCAAGGAGGCTAGCCTCACCCTCTGTATAAAGTCTGAGGCTGAGCAGACGTAGGGCTTTTAGTCTCAAAGATCCATGTGCTGCTGCAGGTAAGGTTGTTGTGGTTGGATTGTGGATGGTTAGTAGTTGAGATTATCATAATGGTCATTACAGGTTAGGGACTGAAGTTGTTTGTCTTTCATGTTTGGTTTTCATCTTCACCCGTCTGACATAAGACTGAAGGTCTAGAATTAGTTATTGCATTTTTTGGACTGAAGGCGTAACAGTGTCAAGTGTGCAGCTGCCATTCAGGTGGTGGTGTTGTTCTTGTTGGATGCACACTTCCCACTGTCAGAGTTGATTTGTGGCCACCAGCAAGTCATTTTAGGACCGCAGTAAAACCTTCAAATCTGTCAACATTTTCTGTTGACAAGACTTTTTTAGTGTCCTGTGACTGACTGGGTCTTACTGACTGACTGGGTCTGTCTTTGTCGGAATGACTGACTGGTTTTGTCTTTGTCAGACTGACTGACTGGGTCTGTCTTTTGTCGGACTGACTGACTGACTGGGTCTGTCTTTTGACTGACTGACTGACTGGGTCTGTCTTTTGTCGGAATGACTGACTGACTGGGTCTGTCTTTTGTCGGACTGACTGACTGACTGGGTCTGTCTTTTTGTCGGACTGGATATGAAAAATCATATTTGCGTGAAATGTGCTAATTTGATCAAGGCTGCAAATATTTGAAATCCCACACATTCGTTGCTAGATTGTATCATTTTGCTGCTAACACGGAACCCAAACCGGCTACGCGCGTGCATAAATGTATTTTGTCCCCCCACACCAAATGCGATCACGACACAAATGTTAACATATCAAAACAAACTCTCAACCAATTATATTAATTTGGGGACAGGTCGAAAGCGTTAAACATTTATGGCAATTTAGCTAGCTAGCTTGCACTTGCTATCTAATTTGTCCTTTTTAGCTAGCTTGCTGTTGCTAGCTAATTTTTCCTGGGATGAAAACATTGAGTTGTTATTTTACCTGAAATGCACAAGGTTCTCTACTCCGCCAATTAATCCACACATAAAACGGTCAACCGAATCGTTTCTAGTCATCTTTCCTCCTTCCAGGCCTTTTCTTCTCTTGACTTTATATTGCGATTGGCAACTTTCATAAATTAGGTGCATTACCGCCACTGACCTCGTTCGTCTTTCAGTCACCCACGTGGGTATAACCAATGAGGAGATGGCACGTGGGTATCTGCTTCTGTAAACCAATGAGGAGATGGGAGAGGCAGGAGTTGCGGCGCAATCTGCGTCACAAATAGAACTGACTTCTATTTTATCCCTTGACATCGCAGATGCTTGTTGGCGCCGTGTGAGCAGTGTTGGTGCAATAATTGAATAACATAGATTTCTACATTTATTTTGCATGCTCGCTCACGTGACACGAGCAGTGTAGTCAGCCTGTAAGCCTGCATTTTTTGTAACATAGCATATGGCAGAAATCTGCATGGAGAAGATATGCTTGGTAATGCTGTCTTTTACCATGTGTAATGTGTAATGTGCATCATATGTGATTTGCATAACTTTGTTTCAGTGCCAAAGACGGTGGCATCGACCTTGACGCCCTAGCAGCAGAAATCGAAGGAGCGGGAGCCTCCAAGGAGCAAGGTAAAGGAAAGGCCAAGAAGAAGAAAGACAAAAAGAAAGACGATTTTGAGTAAGTCTTTATTTCTCTCTCTTCGACAGTAATGAACGCTCCATTTTAAAATAACTAAGGAAGTAAGAACCAACTGTTGGAGGGAAATATTTCTACACTTGCCTTGGACTTTGCAGCCTACTGTGTATTGATCATAATGATTTGATCTTTAACAGTGAAGACGACATCCTGAAGGAGCTGGAGGAACTGTCTCTTGAAACCACAGGAGCTAAAGGCAGCAAGGTGAAGTGTAGCCATATGCTAATCTTCAAATGTAATGACCCTATACCAGGCTATAGCTCAATGCTAATCTGCATATGTAATGATCCTATACCAGGTTATTTCCCAGTGCTAATCTGCATATATAATGACCCTATAGTGGGCTATAACAGGGTTTCCGTTAGCCAGTAACAGCCGGCTTTAAAAAATAAATTAGAAAAGCTGATAACGCGTTTTAGCCTATTGACGGAAATACCAATTGATGTAAATATATTTGACCGTTCATGCTTATTCTTTCTATGGGTTAATTAGCATCATTTAGTGTAATTAAATTGCCGCTTGTGTATATTCGTTATGCATCTTTTTAATCACATGTGCACAGCATACAGATACTGAGCTTTAAACCAGGAAAAATTGTCAGATAGAGCTTTTATAAGCCCAAGCACAACAATTGTAAATGCAATCATGGGTTGAAAACATTTTTGTGGCCACGATTAAAAATACCTGCAATTTTTTAATTTCTCTACTGGTAATTGAAGCGTGCTTCCAATTCGTCATTAAAATACACAGGCAACGGAAGGCAGGCTTCATCAGGCTTCACACACCACTTTGAAATGAGCTTGGAGGCAGTAAGCCTCTTGAAAACGTATAGCTACTTAATTGTTTGAACCCTCAACGTTTTACGACATATTATGGGCCGTGTTTTACCTTGCTTCAAAGTAGACTAGGCAGAATCCCACCATATCCATTTAACATACATTTACATTTATATTTAAGTCATTTAGCAGACGCTCTTATCCATGTTGCAGTTTTAAAGCAAGATCGAGGCAATTATAAACATTTTGCCATTGGGCTGAGAGAAGACTTAGAAATGGTATATTTTATGTAAAAAAATGTATTTAACTTTTGTTTAACTAAGCAAGTCAGTTAAGAACAAATTCTTATTTACAATGAAGGCCTACCGGGGAACAGTGGGTTAACTGCCTTGTTTACCTTGTCAGCTCGGGGATTCGATCCAGCAACCATTTACATTTACATTTAAGTCATTTAGCAGACGCTCTTATCCAGAGCGACTTACAAATTGGTGCATTCACCTTATGACATCCAGTGGAACAGCCACTTTACAATAGTGCATCTAAATCTTTTAAGGGGGGTGAGAAGGATTACTTTATCCTATCCTAGGTATTCCTTAAAGAGGTGGGGTTTCAGGTGTCTCCGGAAGGTGGTGATTGACTCCGCTGTCCTGGCGTCGTGAGGGAGTTTGTTCCACCATTGGGGAGCCAGAGCAGCGAACAGTTTTGACTGGGCTGAGCGGGAACTGTACTTCCTCAGTGGTAGGGAAGCGAGCAGGCCAGAGGTGGATGAACGCAGTGCCCTTATTTGGGTGTAGGGCCTGATCAGAGCCTGGAGGTACTGAGGTGCCGTTCCCCTCACAGCTCCGTAGGCAAGCACCATGGTCTTGTAGCGGATGCGAGCTTCAACTGGAAGCCGTGGAGGAAAATATTTTATACAGATTATAGACTATTTCTCTTCTTTTCTATTGGTTATCAACTTTCTTTCATTGTCCGGTAGCCAAATGCACATTCCCGCCTAGCCTACTGCATTGTGCACATGGCTGACTTAATAATCTTAAAATATAATATTTTTTAAACATTTAAGCTAAATGTTCTGATCTGTTGCGCCCGACTCGTTGCTTTTTAAAGTATGTTTTATGTATCCGAGGCATACTAGTTGTATGAATTTGGGATCTATCGTCCTACAACTGTCCCAGAGTCTGTTTGGGCTCTTTCCATCTCAACAAACGGACCAATAGAATAGGTCAACTTTTCTACTATGGGGGATAGTAGATTGACAGGCACATGCACAGCGATAAAAGGCTAGGGAATGCTAAGGTTTTCCTAAGTAAATGTTATTAAATTGCCAAAATGATATAGCCTGATTAGCCTACTCCTGTCTATACAGAAATAAATCAAATCATTTAAAATAGGCTGTTAAGCATGATTTGGCCACCTCCGCCTCCTCCAGCCTTAAAAATGTTTAATACGTTGTGGATTGTTTTAAATACCATTGCCTACAGTTGGAAGGAAAGGCAGCACGCGGGATTTGGGCAGCACACGTGGAAAATGCCAAATAGATTATTGTTGAGTTATGACTGTCAATGAAAAGAGGCCCAGCCAGGCATATTGGAATATTTCCAAATTCAATCATGGGAAAACGTAGTTTGGAAAGAAGCATGGCTATTGCTGTAAAGAGAAGACAATGAAAACACTCTAATCTGTAAATTGTCAACTCAATTGAGCGTACAACAGTAGGCCTATAGCCTATCTTATTGGCACCAGCAGAGACATCGGCCATATCCCCGTTTGAGCTTTGCTCAAATTCACTCTTTATCATTGTCGTGTCAGTGTCACTTAAAAGTTTGTTTTTGGACTATAATTTTCCTCCTCCAGTTTAGATGGACGTCATATTCTGTCACCCTTTCCGGTAGACCTATTATATTGTGAGTGTCAGCAGAGTAGGCTACCCTGTAATTTGTCATTTAAAAAAAAGATTCTGCTAATGTCTGCAGTCATATAAAGTGTAGTAGAATTGCATGAAATGTGTTTTTATAAAAGGCCATATTTGTTTTATGTGCACAGAAAGAAAACCCGTATCTGATATAGCCGAGGCCTCTACTCTATACGAGCTCCGCAAACAGTGATTGAGTTATATTATTAATCAAAATGTTGACTGTCCGATTTACTCCTTAAGAATAGTAGGTTATCTTACATAAGTCTGCTAATGCGATGATTCATGGAATGCTTTATTATGAAGGGGCATTTTTCCTGGGAACAAACTTGAAACTCGCTGCCTATTTTTGCTGTTCGTCACTCGTCTTGTTGGCTGAGGAAAAGTTCATGTGGACAGATATTCTAACATCTTCAAAGTGCGCGGTAAGAAGGACACAGGTCACTGCATCCTTGACTTGCATGTTCTGTTCAAATGAATTACCATAATCTAAATGTGATGACTGTTATTCTGGGCACGTGGGTTGGACGCCTAGTCAGGGTATGCACCCAATGCATAGTCCTATGGGTCCAGGCATGTCTGGCGCCACAGTTTCTAACCGGAAATCCTGGGCCAATAGCCCAATGCTAATATGCATATGTAATGACCCTGTCTGGCAAAGCACATGCTTCTATGGAGCACTCATCACTTCCGCAATCCACAGAAACCAGACGCCACAGACGAGCCGGAGAGTGCCGCCGAGCCCCCGCCGCCCACCAAAGCAGAGAAGAAGAAGACACGGAAGGGCAAGCGAGCCAGCCTGGAGGATGACGACAGGGACGACGAAGAGGTTTCGGGTACGGGTGACGTGGAAGACGAAGACAAGCAGAAGGACAAGAAGACTTCTGCTTCCCCGGCTGCTGCTGCTGCTGCTGGCTCAGACTCGGAGGACGACACCTCACGGACCCGGAGGAAACCCAAGGCAGGGAAGAAGGGAGGCCGCAAGGAGGCCTCGGACGAGGAAGAGGAGGATGACGATGGAGGTGCGAGGAAAGGAGAGGGGGGAGGGGAGGATGATTCAGATGATGACGACTCGGTGGACGCATCGCAGGCTGGAAAGAAAGGCAAGAAGAAGAAGGGCAAAGCCAAGGCAGACAGTGAAGAAGAGGAAGAGGAGGAGGGAACCTTCAAGATGAAGACGGCAGCTCAGAAGAAGGCAGAGAAGAAGGAGAGAGACCGCAAGAAGAAAGAGGAGGACAGGGCTAAGCTGAAGAAGCAGAAGGAGAAGGAGGAGGAGAAAGAGGGGAGTATTGAGGTTGCAGCAGTGCCTAAGAAAGAGAAAGAGGTAGTGAAGAAGAGTGAGCCAGCGGTGGCCCCAGCAGCAGCCCCAACCCCAGCAGCAGAGACGGAGGCAGCAGCAGAGATTGAAGATCAGGAAGGGGCTGATCCTCAAGGAGAAGGTGAGATTTACAATGAGTTGTCCATATGCCATGTAGGAACTACTTTCGTTTTAATGTGTAAATGCTTATCTGTACCCATTAGCTGCCGATGAGGTGCTTGAAGCAATTAATGGTAAGAGAAGGAAAAAACAGATTTCTGCTTCAAGGTAGCTTGTTAGATGCCTTAATTTTGCTGGACCCCAGGATGAGCAGCATAATACATACAAATACACGTGTTAATGTGTAGTTGCATGCAGTTACAATAGTAGAAGTCTACTGATCTTAATTCTGTACCCATTAGCTGCCGATGCGGTGGTGGAAACAATGAATGAACCCAATGGTGATGTTTTCAAAGTAGTTAAAAGTGGCGTTACTGTGTAGTTACATGCAATTAGTCCAAAATGTAGAAATGGCTTGCATAGTTACTGTGCTGTGACTGATTTCTGTCGGGGGTTTTGTGCTACTTCAGAAGAGGAAGGGGGAGACAAGAAGGGCAAGAAAGACAAGAAGAAGAAGAAGGGGGACAAGGAGAAGGAGAAAGAGGAGAAGAAGAAGGGACCCAGCAAGGCCACAGTGAAGGCCATGCAGGAGGCTCTGGCTCACATGAAGGAGGAAGAGGAGCGCGCCAAGAAGGAGGAAGAGGAGAACCTGCGTCGCCTGGAAGAGCAGGAGGCTCAGAGACTGGAGCAGGTTAAACACACACACACACACACACACACACACACACACACACACACACACACACACACACACACACACACACACACACACACACACACACACACACACACACACACACACACACACACACACACACACACACACACACACACACACACACACACACACACACACACACACACACACACACACACTGACCTCTTACCAACTGACCTCTTCACTGTAACACCTACAGGAGCGTCTGGAACAGGAGCGCAAGGAGAAGAAGAAACAGAAAGAGAAAGAGAGGAAGGAGAGGCTGAAGAAGGAGGGCAAACTGCTGACCAAAGCCCAGAAAGAGGCCCGGGCCAGGGCAGAGGCCACACTTGAACTCCTGAAGGCCCAGGGTATTGAAGTGCCATCCAAAGATGACTCGGTGCCAAAGAAGAAGCCAGTGTACGGAGACAAGAGGAAAAAGAAGCCCCAACAAGCACAGACCCCTGAAGGTAACAGCCTCTTCCAATCCACGTCCAATACAAAGTCATCTATCTATTTGTTTGTGCCTCGTCCCTCATTCCTCCTCTTCCCCGGTCAGAGGTCTCAGAGGTCATGTCACCCACGTCGGAGACGGCAGAGCCAATCATCTCACCGATGGCAGTGGAAACTCCCGAAGTACCAGCAGGTAAAATGGACCATAGATCTTGGAGACGGAGCCTGCCTTAACGTCCTCCGCTTGTTGTCCAGATCTGGGTGTAACGCCAGACAACTTTCATTGCCCCAGTCACATTTTGTGTCGTATCTTCCTGTCCCTCCCCCCAGAGGTAGAGCAGAAAGCTGAGTCTGCAGTTGATGACTGGGAGGCTATTGCTGAGACCATCGATCAGGACAAAGGTAAGACAGGACAGACTAGGTTTTTAGCGATATGGCAATATCTCCCAAAGGCTTGGTGGCTTACCCCTCACATAACGTCTCTTCTCCCTCTACAGAGCTGAAGACGGTCCACATTGAGGTGAAGCCAGAGACGCCAAAGCAGCCCCAACAGAAACCCTTGTCACAGCCGGAGGAAGAGGACGAGGACGAGGAGGAAGAGGATGATGAAGAGGAGGAAAGTGAGGAGGAGGAGGAGAGTCAGCCTCACACAACGCAGCAGGCCCCAGCCACTAAGAGGAAGGGAGGGAAGGAGAGCTCAGAGTCCAGTAGTGACAGCGACTCCGATGACGATCGCACTAAAGAGGAGCGGATCTACGACAAGGCCAAGAAGCGTATTGAGGTAGTCTTTCACAAACGTCAAACATCTTATCAACATTGTTAAACGGTAGGGAAGTGTAATGTTGTTCTCTGTGCTCCTCCTCTGTAGAAACGGCGAGCAGAGAACATAAAGAACATAAACCTGGACAAGCTCCGCTCCCCCGTCGTCTGTGTACTGGGCCACGTAGACACAGGCAAGACCAAGATCCTGGACAAGCTGAGGCATACACACGTACAGGACGGAGAGGCAGGAGGGATCACCCAACAGATCGGAGCCACTAACGTACCGCTGGAGGCCATCGTAGAGCAGACCAAGATGGTGAAGAACGTGAGTACTGCTGCTCCTCTCCCTTCAGCTCAGACCCAGTCATACACTGAACAGTGACCGTACACTGAGTGTACAAAACATTAGAAACACCTTCTGTTTTGCCCTCAGAACAGTCTCAATTCGTCGTGGCATGGACTCTACAAGGTGTCAGAAGCGTTCCACAGGGTTGCTGGCCCATGTTGACTCCTATGCTTCACAGTTGTCAAATTGGCTGTATGGCTTTTGGGTGGTGGACCATTCTTGATACACACGGAAAACTGTTGAATGTGAAAAACACAGCAGCGTTGCAGTTCTTGACACACTCAAACCGATATGCCCGACACCTACTACCTTACCCCGTTCAAAGGCACTTCAGTGTTTTGTCTCGCCCATCCACCCTCTGAATGGCACACATACACAATCCATGTCCCAATGCTTAAAAATCCTTCTTTAAACTGTCTCCTCCCCTTCATCTACACTGATTGAATTGGATTCAACAAGTGACATCGATAAGGGATCATAGTTGTCACTTGGCTTCATCTGGTCTGTCTGTCATGGAGCAGGTGTTCCTAATATTTTGTACACTCAGTGTGTGTATGGCATTGGAGTTGAATAGATAGTTGGTGTCTAATGGCTCTTTAATCATTTCATTGTTTCCTCTTCAGTTCAACAACGAGGCCATTAAAATCCCAGGAATGCTGATCATCGACACCCCAGGCCACGAGTCTTTCAGGTAAACCCTCATTCAGAAAAATGTGTGTCCACTGCCCTAAATGTGTTTGTCCTGACTGCGTCTCGCTCCGTCTGTCTGTGTGTCCAGTAACCTGAGGAACCGGGGCAGCTCTCTGTGTGACATAGCCATCCTGGTGGTGGACATCATGCACGGCCTGGAGCCTCAGACCCTGGAGTCCATCAACCTGCTCAAGGAGAAGAAGTGTCCCTTCATTGTAGCACTTAACAAGGTCAGTCTGTCTGGTCAGACATGCTCATAGCTTACCTCTGGGATGGATGGATAGATGTCTAGTAGAGGACTTGCATGTATTAAAGGCACTCAATAGCCCACAATTCACTGGGATTAAAGCTACCAGGATACAATAGCTTGCGGAAGTCTTTTTTTTTCTCACTAATAGTTAATTGGTTGCTCATCCATGTGACGTGTATTTTTGTCCCTTCTATTCGTTCCATTTCTATGTCTACTCCAGATTGACCGTCTGTACGACTGGAAGAAGAGTCCGGACACAGACGTGGTGGCCACACTGAAGAAGCAGAAGAAGAACACCAAGGATGAGTTTGACGAGAGGGCCAAAGCTGTCATCGTGGAGTTCGCCCAGCAGGTCACTAACTATATGAACAACGGAGGGGGAAAGAGTTTTAGCGTTGACAGCACTTTTCACAACTATGACAGACAAAATGAGAAAGAAAATCCAGAAAATCACATTGTAGGATTTTTAATACATTTATTTGCAAATTATGGTGGAAAATAAGTATTTGGTCACCTACAAACAAGCAAGATTTCTGGCTCTCACAGACCTGTAACTTCTTCTTTAAGAGGCTCCTCTGTCCTCCACTCGTGACCTGTACTAATGGCACCTGTTTGAACTTGTTATCAGTATAAAAGACACCTGTCCACAACCTCAAACAGTCACACTCCAAACTCCACTATGGCCAAGACCAAAGAGCTGTCAAAGGACACCAGAAACAAAATTGTAGACCTGCACCAGGCTGGGAAGACTGAATCTGCAATAGGTAAGCAGCTTGGTTTGAAGAAATCAACTGTGGGAGCAATTATTAGGAAATGGAAGACATACAAGACCACTGATAATCTCCCTCGATCTGGGGCTCCACGCAAGATCTCACCCCGTGGGTCAAAATGATCACAAGAACGGTGAGCAAAAATCCCAGAACCACACGGGGGGACCTAATGAATGACCTGCAGAGAGCTGGGACCAAAGTAACAAAGCCTACCATCAGTAACACACTACGCCGCCAGGGACTCAAATCCTGCAGTGCCAGACGTGTCCCCCTGCTTAAGCCAGTACATGTCCAGGCCCGTCTGATATTATATTATTATATTAAGTTTGCTAGAGAGCATTTGGATGATCCAGAAGAAGATTGGGAGAATGTCATATGGTCAGATGAAACCAAAATATAACTTTTTGGTAAAAACTCAACTCGTCGTGTTTGGAGGACAAAGAATGCTGAGTTGCATCCAAAGAACACCATACCTACTGTGAAGCATGGGGGTGGAAACATCATGCTTTGGGCCTGTTTTTCTGCAAAGGGACCAGGACGACTGATCCGTGTAAAGGAAAGAATGAATGGGGCCATGTATCGTGAGATTTTGAGTGAAAACCTCCTTCCATCAGCAAGGGCATTGAAGATGAAACGTGGCTGGGTCTTTCAGCATGACAGTGATCCCAAACACACCGCCCGGGCAACGAAGGAGTGGCTTCGTAAGAAGCATTTCAAGGTCATGGAGTTGCCTAGCCAGTCTCCAGATCTCAACCCCATAGAAAATCTTTGGAGGGAGTTGAAAGTCCGTGTTGCCCAGCAACAGCCCCAAATCATCACTGCTCTAGAGGAGATCTGTATGGAGGAATGGGCCAAAATACCAGCAACAGTGTGTGAAAACCTTGTGAAGACTTACAGAAAACGTTTGACCTCTGTCACTGCCAACAAAGGGTATACAAGAAAGTATTGAGATAAACTTTGGTTATTGACCAAATACTTATTTTCCACCATATAATTTGCAAATAAATTTATTAAAAATCCTACAATGTGATTTTCTGGATTTGTTTTTCTTATTTTGTCTGTCATAGTTGAAGTGTACCTATGATGAAAATTACAGGCCTCTCTCATCTTTTTAAGTGGGAGAACTTGCACAATTGGTGGCTGACTAAATACTTTTTTGCCCCACTGTATATATTTATATTCTGGTCTCTGACATTGCTCGTTCTGATATTTCTTCATTTAATTCGTATGTTGTTATTGTGTTAGACAGTACTTCACTGGTAGAGCTAGAAAGATAAGCATTTCACTGCACCTTTAACATCTACAGATCTGCGTATGCGACCAATGAACTTTGATTTGATTGTGTATTCGTACAGGGTCTGAACGCAGCCCTCTTCCATGAGAACAAGGACCCGAGGACCTTTGTGTCTCTGGTGCCCACCTCGGCCCACTCCGGGGACGGCATGGGCAACCTGATCGCTCTGCTGGTGGAGCTCACCCAGACCATGCTGGCACGACGCCTGGCACACTGCGACGAGCTCAGGGCTCAGGTCATGGAGGTGAGGGACAATTACTACATTACTGTCACAGTTTATGGGGACGAGGAAGAATGATCCTCCCTGTTGTTGTCACGCTTAGATTGCTGTTATTTTAGGGTCGTTTCCGTTACACCAGTCGCACTACCGTTACGCCAGTGTCATTACCGTTGTGTCATCTAACACTTAATGTTGTATTAAACTCAACATGTGTCCCTGTCCATCGTCAGGTGAAAGCCCTGCCTGGTATGGGCACCACTATAGACGTGATCCTGATCAACGGGGTTCTCCGGGAGGGCATGACCGTCATCGTCCCGGGGGTGGAGGGACCCATCGTCACCCAGATCAGGGGGCTGCTGCTGCCTCCACCCATGAAGGAGCTCAGGGTCAAGGTATGGAGGAAATGTTTGTTTATTTTAAAGAGCAGTTGTAGGAGCAGCAGACAGTTCTGACCTGATTTCAACAGGAATGTCATGCTGTCCATGACTTGGCGAGGGGTTAATCCTAACTTCCACGTCTCATTTTCACTAAATAATTGACTGATGTCAATGGCAGACTAAGCGATAATTTGACGGTGGAAGTTAGAATTAGCAGCAGGTAGTCTAGCGGTTAGAGCATTGGGCCAGTAACCGGAAAGTCGCTGGTTCAAATACCCGAACCGACAACGTGTAAAATCTGTCTGTGCCTTTGAGCAAGAGGCGCCGTACTACTATGGCTGACCCTGTAAAACAACACATTTCACTGCACCTAGACCCCATAATGATGATCTGTGTGTAGTATTAATGAAAGATCTGACCCCCTGTCCTCTTCAGAACCAGTAGGTAGTATTAATTAATGATCTGAACCCCTGTCCTCTTTAGAACCAGTAGGTAGTATTAATGAATTATCTGACCCCCTGTCCTCTTCATAACCAGTAGGTATAATGAATGATCTGACCCCCTGTCCTCTTTAGAACTAGTAGGTAGTATTGATGAATGATCTAACCCCCTGTCCTCTTCAGAACCAGTAGGTATAATGAATGACCTGACCCCCTGTCCTCTTTAGAACCAGTAGGTAGTATTAATGAATGATCTGACCCCTGTCCTGTTTAGAACCAGTAGGTAGTATTAATGAATGATCTGACCCCTGTCCTGTTTAGAACCAGTAGGTAGTATTAATGAATGATCTGACCCCTGTCCTCTTTAGAACCAGTAGGTAGTATTAAAGAATGATCTGACCCCTGTCCTGTGTAGAACCAGTAGGTAGTATTAATGAATGATCTGACCCCTGTCCTGTTTAGAACCAGTAGGTAGTATTAATGAATGATCTGACCCCTGTCCTGTTTAGAACCAGTAGGTAGTATTAATGAATGATCTGACCCCTGTCCTGTTTAGAACCAGTAGGTAGTATTAATGAATGATCTGACCCCTGTCCTGTTTAGAACCAGTAGGTAGTATTAATGAATGATCTGACCCCCTGTCCTCTTTAGAACCAGTAGGTAGTATTAATGAATGATCTGACCGGTAGTATTAAAGAATGATCTGACCCCCTGTCCTCTTTAGAACCAGTAGGTAGTATTAAAGAATGATCTGACCCCCTGTCCTCTTTAGAATCAGTAGGTATAATGAATGATCTGACCCCCGTCCTCTTCAGAACCAGTATGAGAAGCATAAGGAGGTGTGTACGGCCCAGGGAGTGAAGATCCTGGGGAAAGACCTGGAAAAGACCCTGGCAGGGCTCCCCCTGCTGGTGGCCCACAAGGAGGACGAGGTGGCCGTGCTCAGGGTGAGACTGGCACATTTAAGCAATAAGGCCCGGGGGAGTGTGGTGTATATGACAAATGTACCACGGCTAAGGGCTATTCTTAAGCACGACGAAACGCAGAGTGCCTGGATATAGCCCTTAGCTGTGGTATATTGGCAATATACTACAAACCCTTCAGGTGCCTTATTGCTATTATAAACTGGTTACCAACGTAATTAGAACAGTAAAAATAAATGTTTTGTCATACCCTGGGTATATGGTCTGATATATCACAGTTTTGGGCCAATCAGCATTCAGGGCTCGAACCACCCAGTTTATGTACTGTGTATCAGAGGTTCTTAAAAATGTTCAGCTCGAGACCCAAATGAGAAATTGACCCTGTGGCCCAAATCATCCTCCAACCACCCAAATTAAGAAGAAATAGTGTGGGATTATAGATGTATTCTCATTATTCGCAACCCACTTGGAATGAAAACAGGGCTGTGTCTCAATAGTGTTAGACTGGATCCCTCTGCCACCTACGGCTACATGTCAATAGTTATGAATGGCTCCCTGCTTCCTCTCCTTGTCTTTTTTTCCATCTCTGAGTTAGTTACTAGTACACACACACACACACACACACACACACACACACACACACACACACACACACACACACACACACACACACACACACACACACACACACACACACACACACACACACACACACACACACACACACACACACACACACAGTGTATTGAGATCCTCTGCGTTATGATCCCCCTGCAGGATGAGCTGGTGCGGGAGCTGAAACAGACTCTGAACTCCATCAAGCTGGAGGAGAAGGGTGTGTACGTCCAGGCCTCCACTCTCGGATCCCTGGAAGCCTTGCTCGAGTTCCTACGAGTGTCCAAAGTGCCTGTGAGTATCACCCACATACACACACACACACACACACACACACACACACACACACACACACACACACACACCGTATCAAACTACAATATAGTATTGAGATACTGTGCTGTAATGTTCATGTTTTTCCGTCTCCTCCAACAGTACGCTGGCATCAACATCGGTCCAGTCCACAAGAAAGACGTGATGAAAGCTTCCACTATGCTGGAGCATGACCCACAGTGTGTGACCTCTTCTCTCCTTTCTATACCCTGTCATACATTTGTTTGATAGGTTAATTACGCTGAGACAGTAACCAATCTGTGTAAATTGGACAATAAAAATCCATGCTGTCCTGTTCTAGGTATGCAACCATCCTGGCGTTTGATGTGAAGGTAGAGAGGGACTCTCAGGAGATGGCTGATAGTCTGGGGGTCAGGGTGTTCAGCGCTGAGATCATCTACCACCTGTTTGATGCCTTCACCAAGTACAGAGAGGACTACAAGAAGGCCAAGCAGGATGAGTTCAAGTATGTGAACACACGCACACACGATACGTGATACCAACCATAACTTTGTTTTGCTGTCAAAGGCCTTAGCACAATTGATCCACACTCAGCCCATTGGAAGGCTACACCTGTCCTGCCTAGGCTAGGTTTCCAGACAGGACAGTAGGCATGGGGTATGCCTGGGCTAGGTCACCAGACAGGACAGTAGGCATACCTGGGCTAGGTTTCCAGACAGGACAGTAGGCATGGGGTATGCCTGGGCTAGGTTTCCAGACAGGACAGTAGGCATACCTGGGCTAGGTTTCCAGACAGGACAGTAGGCATACCTGGGCTAGGTTTCCAGACAGGACAGTAGGCATGGGGTATGCCTGGGCTAGGTTTCCAGACAGGACAGTACGCATACCTGGGCTAGGTTTCCAGACAGGACAGTAGGCATACCTGGGCTAGGTTTCCAGACAGGACAGTAGGCATGGGGTATGCCTGGGCTAGGTTTCCAGACAGGACAGTAGCTATAACTGGGCTAGGTTTCCAGACAGGAAAGTAGGCATGGGGTATGCCTAGGCTAGGTTTCCAGACAGGGCGGTAGGTGTGGGGTATGCCTGGGCTAGGTTTCCAGACAGGCCAGTAGGCATACCTGGGCTAGGTTTTCAGACAGGACAGTAGGCATAACTGGGCTAGGTTTCCAGACAGGGCGGTAGGTGTGGGGTATGCCTGGGCTAGGTTTCCAGACAGGACAGTAGGCATACCTGGGCTAGATTTTCAGACAGGACAGTAGGCATACATGGGCTAGGTTTCCAGACAGGGCGGTAGGAGTGGGTTATGCCTGGGCTAGGTTTCCAGACAGGGCGGTAGGCATGGGGTATGCCTGGGCTAGGTTACCAGACAGGACAGTAGGCATGGGGTATGCCTAGGCTAGGTTTCCAGACAGGACAGTAGGCATACCTGGGCTAGGTTTCCAGACAGGGCGGTAGATGTGGGTTATGCCTGGGCTAGGTTTCCAGACAGGGCGGTAGGCATGGGGTATGCCTGGGCTAGGTTTCCAGACAGGACAGTAGGCATGGGGTATGCCTAGGCTAGGTTTCCAGACAGGACAGTAGGCATACCTGGGCTAGGTTTTCAGACAGGACAGTAGGCATACCTGGGCTAGGTTTCCAGGCAGGGCGGTAGGTGTGGGGTATGCCTGGGCTAGGTTTCTAGACAGGACAGTAGGCATACCTGGGCTAGGTTTCCAGACAGGGCGGTAGGTGTGGGTTATGCCTGGGCTAGGTTTCCAGACAGGGCGGTAGGTGTGGGTTATGCCTGGGCTACGTTTCCAGACAGGGCAGTAGGTGTGGGTTATGCCTGGGCTAGGTTTCCAGACAGGGCGGTAGTTGTGGGTTATGCCTGGGCTACGTTTCTAGACAGGGCGGTAGGTGTGGGTTATGCCTGGGCTAGGTTTCTAGACAGGGCGGTAGGTGTGGGTTATGCCTGGGCTACGTTTCTAGACAGGGCGGTAGGTGTGGGTTATGCCTGGGCTACGTTTCTAGACAGGGCGGTAGGTGTGGGTTATGCCTGGGCTAGGTTTCCAGACAGGGCGGTAGGTGTGGGTTATGCCTGGGCTACGTTTCTAGACAGGGCGGTAGGTGTGGGTTATGCATGGGCTACGTTTCTAGACAGGGCGGTAGGTGTGGGTTATGCCTGGGCTAGGTTTCTAGACAGGGCGGTAGGTGTGGGTTATGCCTGGGCTACGTTTCTAGACAGGGCGGTAGGTGTGGGTTATGCCTGGGCTAGGTTTCCAGACAGGGCGGTAGGTGTGGGTTATGCCTGGGCTACGTTTCTAGACAGGGCGGTAGGTGTGGGTTATGCCTGGGCTAGGTTTCTAGACAGGACAGTAGGTTTGTGGTGTACTAACAGTCGTTTTCTTTGTCATTCTCCACAGACACATTGCTGTGTTCCCCACTAAGCTGAAGATCCTGCCTCAGTTCATCTTCAACTCTAGAGACCCCATAGTCATGGGAGTCAACGTGGAGGCTGGGGTCCTCAGACAGGGAACCCCACTCTGTGTGCCCAGCAAGGGGGTGAGTGTGTGTATATGTAGAGTGCAGTGTGTGTTTGTGGGACCTGTTTGTGGGACCTGTTTCTATCTTTGTAGGACGTAGGAACAGGTGTAATAATATTATCTGACTGACTTCCTCCCTGTCAGTTTGTGGACATTGGCATCGTGACCAGCATTGAGATCAACCACAAGATGGTGGACAGTGCCAAGAAGGGCCAGGAGATCTGTATAAAGATCGAACCGATCCCCGGAGAGGCACCCAAGATGTTCGGCCGACACTTTGAGGCCACCGACATCCTCGTCAGCAAGGTACAGTCACAGAGAGGAGAAAGGCAACACTTTTCTTTTCAATGTTCAAATTACCGTGTGGTGGGTTTTCAGGTCAATATGGTGTATCAGATGTTGTAAGTACTCACTGTTACATTGTACCTACAGCAGGTACCCAAACTCTTAACAACACTGGGTTCTGTACTAGAAGTAGTGGACCATAATGAGAATGGGGAGACTTCGGAGTTCTGAATGTGGTCTTTTGTTTGTTCTCCAGATCACCAGAGCGTCCATCGATGCCCTGAAGAACTGGTTCAGAGACGAGATGGGCAAATCTGACTGGCAGCTCATCATGGAGCTCAAGAAGACTTTTGAAATCATCTGAACGGAGGAACGGGCACACACCTTCATGTCTTCAGGCGGCCGCAGCACACCTACACACAAACACACACACCACTGATCATGTGACACCTGATCAAAGACACACACACACACTTGTTCATCACACCCACGTATGCATACATCCATAAATGGTGGGAGCAGTGCAGTGTCCCACTTTCCCCCTCTCCCCCATCCCCTCCCCTCTGGTGGGTGGGGGAGTGTATTTTTAGAGGGGAAACAGTGTTTTTCTGTGAGAAACCAAACTATTTCCTGCTGTTGTTAACAGTGACAGTTTAGACAGCATCGACACACACTATTCCAACGTGCCTGTTGTTTGGAATCATCTTGAGTTTTGTTTTTCATTTTGCCGTTCTCTCTCTCACCCTCCACATCCGTCTGCTGCTGGAGTCCTGCCCTCTGTAATCACTCTGGTGTTCAGGCTGGGGTGAGACTGGAGAGGGGGCGAGTGGGAGTGAAGAAAGCTGGGTCAGGCGTCACCGGAACCACAGATCTACAGAATTCAGCAAACTGGGTTTGACAAGTTTCCGCGGGTGCCATGTTGGCACCGGAAGTCGCAAGGAGAATGACATTCCACCGAGAATGCAAATGAGAACCTTATTGTTATGACACGTTGGTTGCCAACATGGAGGCTAGTTTGCTGAACTCTTTATATCTATCACGGATCAAGGGGAGCTGTGCGCCAAAGGCCTGAATTAGAAGAGGGGAGAGGGGAGGCATTCAGAAGTTTTAGACGTCTGAATAATACGACCTTGTCAGTGTTTTCTCTTTTCTTGAATGCAGTTATTTTATGGTCCTTTTAAAAAGCCCTCCCTCTCTGACATCACCACCACCCATCACCAGCCCCCCCTGTCAGCGCAGTTCGACTGGTGCCTACGGACTTTTTTTTTTTTTTACCATGAATGAACTAGGTGACAAAATAGGTGGTCCCTCTCCTCTCTACTTGAGTTCAAAATGTAAAAGATAATAAAAAATCTACATCAATAAAGACATATTTATAGAAGTTGCAAACTCTGCCCCCTCTGCCTTGTTGTATATTTTGGATAATGGTATGAATGGAATATGCATTGAATTCAATTCTATAAAAAATAAATATGAAGTGCTACTTTCCCTGGTTTCATATGCTGTTATTAGTGAGGTCGAGTTCCCCTGGTTTCATATGCTGTTATTAGTGAGGTCGAGTTCCCCTGGTTTCATATGCTGTTATTAGTGAGGTCGAGTTCCCCTGGTTTCATATGCTGTTATTAGTGAGGTCGAGTTCCCCTGGTTTCATATGCTGTTATTAGTGAGGTCGAGTTCCCCTGGTTTCATATGCTGTTATTAGTGAGGTCGAGTTCCCTGGTTTCATATGCTGTTATTAGTGAGGTCGAGTTCCCCTGGTTTCATATGCTGTTATTAGTGAGGTCGAGTTCCCCTGGTTTCATATGCTGTTATTAGTGAGGTCGAGTTCCCCTGGTTTCATATGCTGTTATTAGTGAGGTAGAGTTCCCCTGGTTTCATATGCTGTTATTAGTGAGGTCGAGTTCTGCAGAATGGGTGGATGGCTGTTTTTTGTTACCCTGTTAAGTAGTTTTTCTTTCATGCAAATCTATACAGTTATAGTGCACATAAAATGTAGGTTGTGTTGTACAAATAGCTATTTGAATATATATATATATTTTTTTATCACCCTCAAAGTAGTGGAGATGTTAAATTCCTGCAGGCAGGGGGCGCTACAGTTCATTCTAACGTGGGATTCGGGAGTCCTATAAATTAAATATTGTAGTCCTTGTAATAAACGGTGTATTATGCAAAGCTTTATATGTATACACATTAACACACAGTTTAATACCGATAGAATAAGTAAATACAATCATTTGAGGGTTAAAATGCAGTAGCCCACTCTGAAATCTAATATCATGGATTGTATTATAAGGAGCTATTATTACAGCAACCTTTAATAGTTGATGTAGACCCAGCTACCTCATACAAACTTATGCAAATAATTACGAGTAAAATATTAAACCGTCAACAGGGGGACAGTCTCTAAAAGCAGTTATAGTTTTACATCTTTGTGATGTCATTCTCTGTTGGAGCATTTCGCGGCAGCAGGCGACACAGGTTGGGGGAATAACGAGAGAGAGGGGGGCAGTTGACAGTTTACCAGGCGTAAAAGACAGGGAAACGAAGCCGATAGACTAGCTACAATTTATAGGAAGAAAGCAGCTGTCCGTCAACCTCTCCAAAACGCAGTCATGTTATCTTTATCCATTAGGATATGTTTTTATTCTGAATAGGCTATTATTCTCCAATCACACCGTCTCTTCTCCCAAAACATCCCAGGATAGGATAGAGTGGATGTTATTGTAATAATAGCCATGAATTCGGCGGAACAGACGGTAACGTGGCTGATAACGTTGGGGGTCTTGGAGTCACCGAAAAAGACCATTTCTGACCCTGAAGGATTCCTGCAGTCTTCTCTCAAAGATGGGGTTGTCCTGTGCAAGCTGGTGGAGCGATTGCGCCCTGGTTCTGTTGAGAAAGTAAGGTCATATCTTATTGCCTGGATGTCCCACCTCTGCCTTAGACAACTATTATGTGGAACTTGAAGAATTAAACATTGTATTAGTATGTCTTTGTTGTT
Organism: Oncorhynchus gorbuscha; assembly: GCF_021184085.1. NCBI lineage: Eukaryota > Metazoa > Chordata > Actinopteri > Salmoniformes > Salmonidae > Oncorhynchus > Oncorhynchus gorbuscha. Next base: position 64,095,006 of record NC_060195.1, read on the forward strand.
GTAGATCTCAAACTGATCCTAGTTTAGATCATTAACAGAGGGGTTATTGTACGGAGTAGAGTGGAATTTCCGGACAGATGTCCGTGTGTCTCACTTCAGCACTAGTTTGCATTGACAATGAGATAGATACCTATTCCCAATATAACCTATTCTTAAGTGAGTAATAACGTAATTGTATTCACATTGGCTACACATGGCATTGAAGTCACATGATTTTTTTTCTAGATTGAAAACAGACGCTTTTTAAAAAAAGAACATGTTCGATTTTCGGATAACGTATGCACATTTGTATTTTTGTTCCACCCAAAAATGTTGCTATAATAAACGGGTGCTTTTGGTTCGGATCAACTGCTATAATGGGGTACACTACAAATAGATTAACATGAGTGGGCCGCCATTGACTGCAATTTCAATTTCACTCAGAGGAAGACCCCTCCCACCTCACCCTCTCTTTTAAAGGAATAGTGTGTTTAAACATATGTATCCATCAAGAGTAGACCACTCACATAGGCTTACATTGTAACATTGGGAAACGCATTAGCCTAGTGATGGGACTCTCCTAATTATTCAGTGAAACTCTCTCATTTAAAGGTTATGGAAACACCATTGTATTATGGATACTTTTTATTTTTTGTATTTAATTAGGCAAGTCAGTTAAACAAATTCTTATGTACAATGACTGCCTACCCCGGCCAAACCGTAACCCGGACGACGCTGGGACAATTGTGCGCCGCCATATGGGACTCCTAATCATGGCCGGATGTGATACTGCCTCTAGCATTGAGTGCTTTAGACCGCTGCGCCACTCGGGAGACCCTATGGGCTTGACTTTTTTGTATTTTTGTTGTAAAGCAATTCAAAATATACAATATAGAAAAACAGAGTATATAACGGAGTATACAAACATTACCAACAACATTCAGGGGGATACAGAGAATACATTATATAAAGACAGTGGTGGGAAATGTACCCAATTTTCATACTTGAGTAAAAGTAAAGTTACGTTAATAGAAAATTACTCAAAAGTGAAAGTCACCCAGTAAAATACAACTTGAGTAAAAGTTTTTGAAAAATCTTTGTTTTTAAATATATTTAATTATCTAAAGTAAATGTGATTGCTAAAATATACATAAGTATCAAAAGTACAATTATAAATGATTTAAAATTCCTTACATTAAGCAAACGACAGCACGATATTTTTACAGATAGCCAGGGGCACACTCCAACAGTCATACATAATTTACAAACGAAGCATTTGTGTTCCGATGCAGTAGGGATGACCAGGGATTTTCTCTTGATGAGTGTGTGAATTGAACCAGTTTCCTGTCCTGCTAAGCATTTCAAATGTAACGAGTACTTTTGGGTGTTAGGGAACATGTATGGAGTAAAAAAGTACATGATTTTCTTTAGGAATATAGAGTGGTAAAAGTTGTCCAAAATATAAATAGTAAAGTACAGATACCCCCCAAAATTACTAAATAGTACATTAAAGTATTTTTTACTTAAGTACTTTACACCACTGTATAAAGACTACTTAATTACAAACAAACGTTTTGATAGCTTCGTTTTTGTCACGAGAAGAAGAAATCGTGTTTTTGTTGCCTTGACTTTTTAACTGAGGGGGTAAAAAACGTAATTTCTGTCACACACCGACAGAGCAAGAATGTACCTGACCTTGTGCACTTGCAATTTATGCACAATTGGGAAAAGTTAACAGCATAACTACAACATCAACAGTTCGGGGACTTCTAAATAATAGCCAATTGACGATAGGCCTAATAAGGAGAGCAATGGTTGGGTTATTAAAGGTTATGAAGCATGTGATTGCCACTACTGATATAGTCGCGGAGGGTTCTGTTTGCACAGGTAGGCACCAAAAGGTGTAGCCGCAGGGTTCTGGTTTTCACCGTGGAATATACATACCACGTCATTTCCTCTCCTACTAATCCAATTTCCCAATGGGAGATTGAGGGGTCTTTTAGAAACACCGATTGGAGATTTTAGTTTCACACTGAAATCGTGAATCTGTACCGTCTTTTGCAAAACCGAGAACGAAACAGGTTACCTACGGACGGCGGTATGCGTGCATGTACGGCTCGGGGATTTACTTCAAAAAACGTTTAACTCCCTTTCACACAGATCTTCCAAGAACCAAGGAATGATAGTGAGTTCCAGAGCAATATAAAGGAGTTTCTGAAAGGCTGCGGGTCCTTCCGAGTGGAGGTGAGTAATTTAACCTGCCAGCTGCTCTGTAACTTTGTTGTAAATATCGGCAATACAACGCGCTCTAAACATGACTGAAAACACTTATCAACATTTACATTTGTACAAGCAGGAATACTACAGTTGCAGCCCGTCGCCCTTTGGATACTAAATCTGGGTTTTCATTTGTATTTCTAACGTAGTGTAAACATTCCCAACGAATACTACCCTACGCAATGTGTAGTGTTAGGGTAGAATGATTTGGTCACCATGATTTGGCCGTTTAACTGAGAAGTTCACCATTTTACAACTTGATGTTAGATGGTTCCTCATCCTGAAAATAATCTATGGTCCCGGAGAAACTGCAATCCATGCTTCAGTTCTTTACACAGCCATTACAAACTTAAGCTGACATTAGCCACCGTTAGCTAAAAAGCAATGGAAGCGATGGGGGCAAACCAACTCCATATTTGGTTTAATGTTACTTAAAGGCGATTTGGCCATAACAATCTAATAAAAACATGCTCACAAATTAGCTGAAGTTTGTAATGGCCGTGTAAAGAATTGAACCATGGCTTCTAGTTTCTCCTGGCCTATAGACTATTTTCAGGGTGAAGAACCATCTAACATCAAGTTGTAAATGAGTGATCCTGTCCTTTAATTCAAGAACAAATTGTTATTCTGCATATTGAGCTGTTCTGGTCAATATGCAGAACAAGGGAATGTAACTGTGGGCACATCTACTGTAATGAGTAGCCAAGGCCAAGAGCCATATTTCAGTCTGTCAATACCATGAACCCTATTTCAACATTACAAAACACTTTCAAATTCTACTGTGTGAAACCTGAGTTGTTGGAGTTCTTTTTTAAAGCACAAATGGCATCTCTTGGAATACTGTGCAGCTATCACATAATTTTCTATTTGTCATGGAAACAAGATTTGCCTCAAACTTCTGAGAGATTGTGTGATATGGCAGGTGCCAGGTAAACATGTAAACAAAGGTGTGATCTGAACAGCCTCCTGATTTTAAAATCTGTCTGGGAACGTAGACAGTCCACTTCTCCTGAAAAATATACATTTGTACACCTTGTAGTAAACTACTTGCCTTACCGTGGCCTAGTTCTTGTGAATGCCTTGTCTCATCTCGACCCTGTTACTGACTGCTTCAAGACCAGGCCTTATGGAAAGACTGTGAGCGCTCTGTTCCAGTGTTCACACGATACCACTGAGAATGAAGCAGTGTATTGGCATGCATCCAAGTGCTATGCTAGTGTGGATATTGGCCTGTGACTCATACCTACCAGGAGTGAGAGCTGCTGGACAGTTATATCTCATGGCTGCTCACTGCAGTGTTGAGGCTGGGCTGCAGCAATAGTAACTAGCAGGGCCTTTAGCACCCGACTCAGGTCTGTCTGTCTGGTCCTGTTGTCAGTCATGCCTAACTGAATAAATACAGTTTATGCAAGAGGTGGTGCTGGGGGGGTGGTCATGAGAATGTCAACCCAACCAATGGATTTTCCAATGAGGTTGATTAGGTCGCAAGGCTAAATTCCAAAATGACCAGACATGGACATACACTGTAGTGTGAAGGAGCAATAAGCTGTCATGATGGCCATGGTAGATTATTGTCCCAAAACAACCCCTGCCTCATAGACATTCATTCCTAATAGATCTCTTCACTCTAGAGACCACATTGAGTCCATCCACCATATTGCTTAATACATCCATGTAGTTCTCTGTCAGATCAAGAAGAGGTCATTCAGAAGTGTGTGTATAGGATTAGGGAGTAAGGGGTGGCTAGGACTGGGTTAGGGGTGTGTGTGTGTGTGTGTGTGTGTGTTGGTTAGACAACATGATGAGGCAGAGATTAGAGAGACGGCTCAGACTGCTGCTAATCCCCCAGATTGGCCCTGGATGTTTAAAGGGTAGGAGTGAGGGTGTGTGTGTCCAGACTAAGGGGGCAGGGGTGGGTAGAGGGTGGGACTGTGTGGGTGCTTGGCCATAAGTGTGCCACAGTGAGTGCTGGACCAGACTGGGTGAAAACTGCACTCAGAGCAGAAGCAACATGTAGGGCTGAGGAAACCAATGACACTGCTGAATTACCACTCGGATATGAAAATGACCTTAATACTCTGACAGGGAAGTAGACCTCGTAGAGCTACTACACTTACTGCCATGCCAAATGGTGCTGAACACAATAGAATAGCAGTAAGTAAAGTGGGGTGTTGGCCTGGTTGTGCAACAGAGTTAGTACATTCTCCTGCTGTGGCCCAGTCACCTGGTACACTTAGTCACCTTAGGAAGCCTGATGAAATCCTGTATTTGTACTACAGAATTAGGTAGTAATCTGATAAATACGGTCACACCATATCCTGCCAGGCCAGGGCACTCATAGCGTTTCATGTGGGCTATATCTATCTAACAGTCATTTAATGAACTCTGACAACATATAGTTTAAAGAGACACCCATGCCAAATGAGACTCCTGTCCTAAAGGTCAAAGTTCAAATATGAAACGCCCAACATTGCAGGTAGCAATTATTTTGAGAATAATACAGCATGAAGTGTCCTGAGTGTATTAGTGGTTGACCCCCAGTTAGACAGAGGGTGGATCTCAACGTGACACTCACATTCCTGACCTGTCTGGACTGAGAACAAAGAGAAGGAGAGCAGGATGTCCTTAGCCCTGTGGCTTCCTTCCTGTGGTTGTCTGTGTGTCTGTGGTACGATGCACTGCGCTGTCTAGATCCCAGCGTCTGTACACAGTCTCGGTAATGCTTGGGTAGATTATGGCTGAGTTCTGCTGCCTGTGTCAATCAGTAGTTGTTTTAACTCTGTGGTATTCTCCAGGCCTCAAACCTAGGCCTCCTTACTGTGAGAAATATCTTTACCGACATTACACAAATGACTGTACTATGGGAATGTCTGGAAGTTCCGGTGTCAGGTTTTCATCACCAGAACCAGAGGAAATATGACAAGACCTTTACGCCGTTGCAATGTTATGAAACAGTTTTGTTTGTTTTCAGTCAGTTCTATAGATGTTTAGAATAAAATAAGTATTGAAAAGCTAAAGGATATCTCTCCTCTCCCTCCTCTTCTCAGCCATTTGAGGTCAATGACCTCCTCCAGGGACTGAACTTCACCAAGGTGCTCAACTCTCTGGTGGCACTGGCCAAAGCCACCGAGGGTAAGTGGACCAAGACAGAAGTGTGTCTGGGGTGATTCATGACAGGTTTCCTGTTTTCTATGCAAATCCATTCCTGTGAAGTCCCAGATGTTACCTCTAGTCTCTATCAGAGTGGGCGTTGTGTGTTATTATGCCTGTGTGTGTGTCTGTGTAGAATGATGGGTGCACGTTGCAGCATGTTGTGTTCTTCACTCACATTCATGTGTGTTGAACCTAAAGTAGCAGGCGTAAAATAAACTCCTGAAACTAGACCCCCACATTCTGTCAGGGGCGGGGAGTTATCTTCTGCTCTCTTCAACCAATCCAGTAAATGTGGGGGAGGAGTTAAGTTGGAGTGACGCCTTGTTAATGTCTGAAAGCGGAAGTCGCGTCGCAGGCTCTCTTCCATTTCCCCTGAAAACCGGATCATCCGGTTGTTGACGGCCCCGCCGAGGCTAATGTGTGTCCTCATCCCTCTCTCCTCCACAGACATAGGAGTGGACAGTGACTCTGTGTCCTCATCCCTCTCTCTCTCTCCTCCACAGACATGGGAATGGGCAGTGACTCTGTGTGTGTCCTCATCCCTCTCTCTCTCCTCCACAGACATAGGAGTGGGCAGTGACTCTGTGTGTGTGTGTGTGTGTGTCCTCATCCCTCTCGCTCTCCTCCACAGACATAGGAGTGGGCAGTGACTCTGTGTGTGTCCTCATCCCTCTCTCTCTCCTCCACAGACATAGGAGTGGGCAGTGACTCTGTGTGTGTGTGTGTGTGTGTCCTCATCCCTCTCCCTCTCCTCCACAGATATAGGAGTGGGCAGTGACTCTGTGTGTGTGTGTGTCCTCATCCCTCTCCCTCTCCTCCACAGACATAGGAGTGGGCAGTGACTCTGTGTGTGCGCATCACTCGTCCTCATTACGGATCAAGTCGTTTGACTCTCTGAACACTCAGTCTCCCCGCGGACGCTCCTCCAAGCTCCTCCACAACCAGTACCGTAGCCTGGTGAGTCACACAACCACATTAGAACCCAACAGAACCACAGCAACCAACAGAACTAGACGGAACCATTTGAGGTGGTTCTCACTTGCAGCTTGGGTTTGTTTTCGGTCTCCATTTGTTTTTGCTCCATCCTTACTTTCTCAATCTTCTTTTTTTCTCTCACTCTTAATTTCTGACCTCCTCTCCTGCTCCTGTTCCCTTCCTCCGTCGCTCCCTCTTTCCTCCCCACTAGGACATGTCGGAGAGCGGTGGGCAGCGGTTACTGGTGAGGGCCAAGTTCACCTTCCAGCAGACCAATGAAGACGAGCTGTCCTTCAACAAGGGTGACATGATCAGTGTGTCGCGCCAGGAAGACGGCGGCTGGTGGGAGGGCTCGTTCAATGGCAACAAGGGCTGGTTCCCTAGCAACTATGTCAAGGAGGTCAAAGGCAGCGGTGGGTGTCAGTGATTGGGCGGCTTGGATTGAATATTAAGTAGGGATCATAGTTTGTATTGGCGAGTTTAAACGTTAGGCTTATGCATCTCTATAACAACTTTATAATCATCTATAGCAGCTCTATTACAACTGTACATTGTATAACTCTCAGATAAATATCTCCTGTATTGATGATATCTGATAGTGGTCCCCCTGTAGCTGACTGTACCTCTGAATCACGCAGCTGAACCAGGCTGTTGATAGCTCATATTTAATGTGTGTCTCTAGGGAATATCCTCTGCTGTTTTTAATGGCGATACATCAAATACCCATTTCATGCAGTCAGCATTTCCCCCGGCTACTAGAGCTGTAATAACATGATTTATTTATTTTACCAGGTAAGCTGACTGAGAACACCTACGCATTCACAGCAATATAGGGTGGTATGTTGCTGGCCAAAGAGAATGATCATGAAGAGAATCATTTAAAACGGCAATATGGAACTTTTTGTGTGTCCATAGATCAGTCATTCGCACTGAAGTGGTAGATATGTTCTATGTGCGCTATTTCTATGCTTCTTGATCTTAAGTTCAGTTTTTGCGTCTTCTACTTTAGTTTTTGTACACCAGCTTCAAAGAGCCGAAAATACAATATTGATTCTCTACACTATACATGCTTGTTTTGTCGCATAAACTGAAATTAGGAGAACTACTAGAATTTGAGAAACCCGGAAATAGCGGAGCAATTTCTGCATAGTGCGTCTTTTAAAAGAGGAATTACAGAGTGAAGGAATGTGTTGCCAATACTAAGCTCACCAAGACATGGCTCTACTCCAGCTTATTCAATGGACTGCAATGTGCAAAGCATTACAGATAGAAATGTAATGCAGAGTAGAGCTGTGAGTTTGTTCTATACACTATATTTCTATCTGCAGCACTAAGTGTTCTACCAGATCATATACAGAAATGTATAGTAGATGTATAAACTCTTTGTGCACAGTGATTGCACTATTAATGTAGCTATTGTGCATTATAACGGAGAGGAAGGAAACTGCGTGGTTAAACAAAGACAGGACATTCCTTATCTTAGCCTGTGGGTGGGACTTCCCCAAACACACCAAACAGCTCCCAGTGCTTCCCTCTGTTGGCCTACTACCTACCTACACATGATGAACTATGTATCAAACTAATTGGCATTTCTCTATAAGCTCACGGTGGTAACCCACTCCCTTTCTGTTTCCAATCAGTCACACGTGAACATGCCCTCTGTCTCTGGCTGCAGAGAGCGAGCCACAATTTGTGTTCCTTTGCTGTGTGTCATGTTGTTCTCTCTCCATTCTGTATGCCATCTCTGCCCCGAGGGTTAGCTACGAAAACACAGCAACATGAATGTGTCCCCATTTCTCTGTAGTGCATAGAAAGCCTCTGGTCTGGTCCTTAGCTAAATGAAGTCAGCCTCTTTCCCTGCCGGATAACATTTCTTTAAACTCTATTATAAAATTTAATGACTTCATGTTTCTGTCCTACTTCTACTCTACACTTTCTTCTCCTCTCTCTCTCTCTCTCTCTCTCTTCCTCTCTCTCTACTACACAGACAACCCAGTGTCTCCTAAGTCTGGCACCCTCAAAAACCCTGTGAAAGGCTTTGACACACCAGCTGTCAGCAAGACCTACTATAACCTGGTGAGAACCTACACGACCTACTGCACTGAGATCTGAAATACCACCAGGGTTTTAGAATTGAGGCTTTTGCCTTCCGTGTGTTCGTGTGCAGTAATGTAGGTTGTTTCTTCCGTCTGACTGGCTGCTGGGCCAGCTGTGCCTCAAGGCCCTGAGACTGGCTGCTCCGTTTCTATCTAGTGGTAGCACACTGTCACTATGGTGTGTGTGTGTGTGTGTGTGTGTTTTGGCGTCTGGGTCAGTGATAGTTCACAGGGACTGTCCTGCTGCCGTCACGGTGATGGAGCACATTGCAAAGCATCCTGGGAGGCCCTCTGTTTATTCTGGTGCTGAGAGAAGAGAAGCTGAGGGCGGGAGTTATCAACTATTCAGGACAAGAAACTTTCAGGAGAGGATATCTGAGGAGAGGATATCTGAGGAGAGGATATCTGAGGAGAGGATATCTGAGGAGAGGATATCTGAGGAGAGGATATCTGAGGAGAGGAGAGGATATCTGAGGAGAGGAGAGGATATCTGAGGAGAGGAGAGGATATCTGAGGAGAGGAGAGGATATCTGAGGAGAGGAGAGGATATCTGAGGAGAGGAGAGGAGAGGATATCTGAGGAGAGGAGAGGAGAGGAGATCTGAGGAGAGGAGAGGAGAGGATATCTGAGGAGAGGAGAGGAGAGGAGATCTGAGGAGAGGAGATCTGAGGAGAGGAGATCTGAGGAGAGGAGATCTGAGGAGAGATCTGAGGAGAGGAGATCTGAGGAGAGGAGATCTGAGGAGAGGAGATCTGAGGAGAGGAGATCTGAGGAGAGGAGATCTGAGGAGAGGAGATCTGAGGAGAGGAGACCTCCAGATCTGAGGAGAGGAGTAGGAGAGGAGATCTGAGGAGAGGAGAGGAGGAGGAGATCTGAGGATGAGTGACTGAGGAGATCTGAGGAGAGGAGAGGAGATCTGAGGAGAGGAGAGGAGATCTGAGGAGAGGAGAGGAGATCTGAGGAGAGGAGAGGAAATCTGAGGAGAGGAGAGGAGATCTGAGGAGAGGAGAGGAGATCTGAGGAGAGGAGAGGAGATCTGAGGAGAGGAGAGGAGATCTGAGGAAATGGCAGGATATCTGAGGAGAGGATACTCGCTGTTGACTGGGCTCCCTGCCTGTGCCATTAAACCCCTTCAACTCATCCAGAACGCTGCAGCCCGTCTGGTGTTCAACCTTCCCAAGTTCTCTCACGTCACCCCGCTCCTCCGTTCTCTCCACTGGCTTCCAGTTGAAGCTTGCATCCGCTACAAGACCATGGTGCTTGCCTACGGAGCTGTGAGTGGAACGGCACCTCAGTACCTCCAGGCTCTGATCAGGCCCTACACCCAAACAAGGGCACTGCGTTCATCCACCTCTGGCCTGCTCGCCTCCCTACCACTGAGGAAGTACAGCTCCCGCTCAGCCCAGTCAAAACTGTTCGCTGCTCTGGCCCCCCAATGGTGGAACAAACTCCCTCACGAGTCAATCACCACCTTCCAGAGACACCTGAAACCCCACCTCTTTAAGGAATACCTAGGATAGGATATCTGAGTAATCCCTCTCACCCCCCCTTTAAGATTTAGATGCACTATTGTAAAGTGACTGTTCCACTGGATGTCATAAGGTGAATGCACCAATTTGTAAGTCGCTCTGGATAAGAGCGTCTGCTAAATGACTTAAATGTAAATGTATATCTGAGGAAATGGCGGGAGATGAGAGGAGAGGATATCTGAGGAGAGGAGAGGATATCTGAGGAAATGGAGGGAGATGAGAGGAGAGGATATCTGAGGAGAGGATATCTGAGGAAATGGTGGGAGATGAGAGGAGAGGATATCTGAGGAGAGGAGATCTGAGGAGAGGAGATCTGAGGAGAGGAGATGAGAGGAGATCTGAGGAGAGGAGATCTGAGGAGAGGAGATCTGAGGAGAGGAGATCTGAGGAGATCTGAGGAGAGGAGATCTGAGGAGAGGAGATCTGAGGAGAGGAGATCTGAGGAGAGGAGATCTGAGGAGAGGAGATCTGAGGAGAGGAGATCTGAGGAGAGGAGAGGAGATCTGAGGAGAGGAGATCTGAGGAGAGGAGAGGATATCTAAGGAGAGGAGAGGATATCTGAGGAGAGGATATCTGAGGAGAGGATATCTGAGGAGAGGAGAGGATATCTGAAGAAATGGCGGGATATCTGAGGAGAGGAGAGGAGATCTGAGGAGAGGAGAGGATGGGAGAGGAGATCTGAGGAGAGGAGAGGATATCTGAGGAAATGGCGGGAGATGAGAGGAGAGGAGATCTGAGGAGAGTATCTGTTGTCCCAGTGGACAAGAATATGTTAAGATCCACATGGAGCAATCTGATAGAAATCAATACATTATGATTTGGGGAAAGAAGTGAATAGTTCAGTACTAGTCTTTATCAAGACTTGAAGGTAACCTCATCACAATGTGAAGTTATCCTGTGTTACAAGATCCAAATGAGTTTGAGAGTTGAAATAGGAGCCCCACAACATCGGGAGTTAAGTTACCTGGCTGTCCGCCATTAGTGGATGTTAGATGGGTTAAAGCCAACTTAAACCCTTCATCCATCCGTCTCTGCATCCTTCCTAAAGCCTGCTCTGAACCTAGCCAGTAATGACATGGACTGAAGAGGTCAGTATTTGATGAGAAAAGGATAGCAGTTTATTTCTGTCCTCTGGTTTCTCTGTCTAATGGGTTCCTCATATGAAACATAAAGACAAAAGAAAAGAAAAGAAAATACTTCAAAAAAATGAAGTGAAGAGGACAGGCTTCAGGAAGCAGAATGGACGGTCCCCTGGCCCCATTCTGTCAACGAGGGGGAGGTTAGGAGGAGAGAGGGTGGATCTCCTCAGTGGGGGTGTCTGAGTTCAGTGTCTGTCTGTCCGCCTGCCTGCCTGTCTGTCTATCCGTCAACATCCTCTCCTAACCCCCCTGTTCTGTCTCTCTCCATCCAGGTGCTCCAGAACATTCTAGAGACCGAGACCGAGTATTCCAAGGAGCTCCAAAGCCTACTGACCTCATACCTGCACTCACTGCAACCCACAGACAAGTGAGTGTGTGTGTGTGTGTGTGTGTGTGTGTGTGTGTGTGTGTGTGTGTGTGTGTGTGTGTGTGTGTGTGTGTGTGTGTGTGTGTGTGTGTGTGTGTGTGTGTGTGTGTGTGTGTGTCAGGGTCTGATTTGAGCATACTATGAACCTTACTGTACCCCAACCAGATCACTCCAGCTTTCCCCACACCGTCTCCCTCTGTCTCCAGGTTGAGCAGTGCAGACGTCAGTCACATCCTGGGGAATCTGGAGGACATCTCTACCTTCCAGCTGATGTTAGTTCAGTCCTACGAGGAATGTACCAGGTGAGTCCCCGAACACACACACACACACACACACACACACACACACACACACACACACACACACACACACACACACACACACACACACACACACACACATCATATGATCAGTCCAGCATTGACCAAATGTATCTCATCAATACATGGATGTACCAAATGGGTGCCCGCAAACTTAAAATATGAATCAACTCTGAAATAGACCACGTCCTGTCTGCCGATAGGATCTAAAGCCACACCTTAAAACCTGCCGTGTGGGTGGGAGCACTATTCCTCATATATAATAATACATCAACATGCTGTTTATACAGGTCACACTGACACCTACTGGTAGACTCTGGTAGTGCTGTGGTGATGAGCACATTGTGTGTGTGTAGGCTTCCAGAGAGCCAGCAGAGAGTAGGGGGCTTCTTCCTCAACCTGCTGCCCGAGATGAAGGCTCTCTACATGGCCTACTGCTCCAACCACCCCTCGGCTGTCAACGTCCTCACAGAACACAGGTAAGTGTGTGTGTGTAACCAAATCCATCGTGTGATTTTTATGTCACCGCATTGACTGTCAAAATAATAGCGGACTATTTTCAGTTACAATATCTGCAAAGGGACTGGGGAGTTTAGTATATCGCTGTGTGTTTCAGTGAGGAGCTGGGGGAGTTTAGTATGTCGCTGTGTGTTTCAGTGAGGAGCTGGGGGAGTTTAGTATGTCGTTGTGTGTTTTATTTAACCTTTGTGTGTGTCAGTTAAAGAACAAATTCTTATTTTCAATGACTGCCTAGGAACAGTGGGTTTAACTGCCTGTTCATGGGCAGAATGACCTTGTCAGCTTGGGGGTTTGAACTTGCAACCTTCCGGTTACTAGTCCAACGCTCTAACCACTAGGCTACCCTGCCGCCCCACTGGGGGAGCTTAGTATGTTGCTGTGTGTTTCAGTGAGGAACTGGGGGAGTTTATGGAGGGGAAGGGAGCCAGTAGTCCAGGTATCCTGACCCTCACCACTGGTCTCAGTAAACCCTTCATGAGGCTGGACAAATACCCTACACTGCTGAAGGAACTGGAGAGACACATGGAGGTGAGAGGAGACTGTCTGGTTATTTAGTATTTATTTTTTTAGGGTCTAGAACAGCTTTAATATCACAGACAGATTGTAGCTTCCATCAATGGAATTGTCTGCATCATTTCCAATCTCCCATATATATTATACAGTACAAGTCAAACGTTTGGAAACACTCATTCCAGGGTTTTTATTTTTTTACTATTTTCTACAATGTAGAATAATAGTGAGGACATCAAAACTATTAAATAACCCATATGTAGTCATGTAGTAACCAAAACAGTGTTAAACATATTAAAATATAGTTGAGATTCTTCAAAGTAGCCACCCTTTGACATAATGACCACTTTGCACACTGTTGGGATTCTCTCAACCAGCTTCATGAAAGTCACCTGGAATGCTTTTCCCACAGACTTGAAAAAGTTGCCACATATGCTGAGCATTTATTGGAGCACAGGGCGCCTTCACTCAACGGTCCAACACATCCCAAACAGTCCCAATTGTGTTGAGGTCAGGTGATTGTGGAGGCCAGGTTATCTGATGCAGCACTACATCACTCTCCTTCTTGGTCAAATAGCCCTTACACAGTGCGGAGGTGTTTCGGGTTATTGTTGAAAGACAAATGAGAGTCCCACTAAGCGAAAGACCAGATGGGATGGCGTATCGCTGCAGAATCCTGTGGTAGCCATGCTGGTTAAGTGTGCCTTGAATTCTAAATATATCAGACAGTGTCACCAGCAACGCACCATCACACCACCACCTCCTACGTGCAGAGATCATCCGCTCACCTACTCTGCATCTCACAAAGACACGGCAGTTGCAACCAGAATTTGGACTCATCAGACCAAAGCACAAATTTCCACTGGTCTAATGTCCATTGCTCGTGTTTCTTGTCCCAAGCAAGGCTCCTTTTTATCGGTGTCCTTAAGTAGTGGATTCTTTGCAGCAATTTGACCATGAAGGCCTGATTAACGCAGCGTCCTCGTAACTGTTGATGTGTCTGTTACTTGAACTCTGAAGCATTTATTTAGGCTGCAATTTCTGATGCTGGTAACTAATGAACTTATCCTCTGCAGCAGACGTAGCTCAGGGTCTTCCATTCCTGTGGCGGTCCTCATGAGAGCCAGTTTCATCACAGCGCTTGATGATTTTTGTGACTACACTTGAAGAAACTTTCAAAGTTCTTGAAATGTTCTGGATTGACTGACCTTCATGTCTGCAAGTAATGGTGGACTGTTTCTCTTTTCTTATTTAAGCTGTTCTTGCCATAATATGGACTTGGTCTTTTACCAAATAGGGCTATCTTCTGTATACCACCCCTACCTTGTTACAACACAACTGATTGGCTCAAACACATTAAGAAGGAAATTCCACAAATTAACCTTTAACAAGGCACACCTGTTAATTGAAATGCATTCCAGGTGACTACCTCATGAAGCTGGTTGAGAGAATACCAAGAGCGCAAAGCTGTCATCAAGGCACTAGGTGGCTACTTTGAAGAATCTCAAATATATTTAAATGTAACACTTTTTATTGTGGTTACTACAGGATTCCATATGTGTTATTTCATACTTTTGAGGTCTTCACTATTATTCTACACTGTCGAAAATAGTAAAAATAAAGAATTCCTGGAATAAGTTGGTGTCCAAACTTTTGACTGGTACTGTGTGTGTGTTTATATATTATACTGCTCAAAAAAATTAAGGGAACACTAAAATAACACATCCTAGATCTGAATGAATGAAATATTATTATTAAATACTTTTTTTATTTTCATAGTTGAATGTGCTGACAACAAAATCACACAAATTATCAATGGAAATCAAATTTATCAACCCATGAAGATTTGGAGGCGCTCAGAATTAAAGTGGAAAACCACACTATAGGCTGATCCAACTTTGATGTCCTTAAAACAAGTCAAAAGGAGGCTCAGTAGTGTGTGTGGCAGCAGAACGTTCTCCACGGCGTCTCCAGACTCTGTCACGTCTGTCACGTGCTCAGTGTGAACCTGCTTTCATCTGTGAAGAGCACAGGGCGCCAGTGGCGAATTTGCCAATCTTGGTCTTCTCTGGCAAATGAAAAACGTCCTGCACGGTGTTGGGCTGTAAGCACAACCCCCACCTGTGGACGTCGGGCCCTCATACAACCCTCATGGAGTCTATTTCTGACTGTTTGAGCAGACACGTGCACATTTGTGGCCTGCTGGAGGTCATTTTACAGGGCTCTGGCAGTGCTCCTCCTGCTCCTCCTTGCACAAAGGCAGAGGTAGCGGTCCTGCTGCTGGGTTGTTGCCCTCTTACGGCCTCCTCCACGTCTCCTAATGTACTGGCCTGTCTCCTGGTAGCGCCTCCATGCTCTGGACGCTACGCTGACAGACACAGCAAACCTTCTTGCCACAGCTCGCATTGATGTGCCATCCTGGATGAGCTGCACTACCTGAGCCACTTGTGTGGGTTGTAGTGGGTTGTAGATTCCATCTCATGCTACCACTAGAGTGAAAGCACCGCCAGCATTCAAAAGTGACCAAAACATCAGCCAGGAAGCATAGGAACTGAGAAGTGGTCTGTGGTCCCCACCTGCAGAACCACTCCTTTATTGGGGGTGTCTTGCTAATTGCCTATAATTTCCACCTGTTGTCTATTCCATTTGCACAACAGCATGTGAAATTTATTGTCAATCAGTGTTGCTTCCTAAGTGAACAGTTGGATTTCACAGAAGTGTGATTGACTTGGAGTTACATTGTGTCGTTTAAGTGTTCCCTATATATTTTTACATATTCCTTTATTATTTTCCACTAACCCTACCACCCCTCCCCCAATTGGAGTAAACTAATGAACAACAACACTTAGGCGTCTACTTCCAACTTATACATACTACAAAAATTTCACGAACAGTATATTTTACGTTAGTTATCTTTTTGTTTTTTAGTCCCATCGATCTGTGTTTTTTTGTCTATGTAGTACAGATAAAGGTCATTTGCTTGTGAATGGTCGCTTTTTGTTGTGTAGGTGTAGACTATATTGACTGTGTTAGACCTGTGATCTGCTGATGAATCAAACATCCCCATCTTCTTCATCAGGAGCATCATGCTGATCGACCAGACATCCAGAAGTGTTTGACCTCCTTCAAAGGCCTCTCTGTAAGTCAGACATACACCGTCCCTGTCTCCGTTTAATGACTTATGCCGTGTTGAAGGGTCACATTGACATGTCTCTTGTTGATGATGTACCCTACCGTTCAAAAGTGTTGAAGGGTCACATTGACATGTCTCTTGTTGATGATGTACCCTACCGTTCAAAAGTGTTGAAGGGTCACATTGACATGTCTCTTGTTGATGATGTACCCTACCGTTCAAAAGTGTTGAAGGGTCACATTGACATGTCTCTTGTTGATGATTTACCCTACCGTTCAAAAGTGTTGAAGGGTCACATTGACATGTCTCTTGTTGATGATGTACCCTACCGTTCAAAAGTGTTGAAGGGTCACATTGACATGTCTCTTGTTGATGATGTACCCTACCGTTCAAAAGTGTTGAAGGGTCACATTGACATGTCTCTTGTTGATGATGTACCCTACCGTTCAAAAGTTTGGGGTCAATTATTTTTTTCCATTTTAAAATGACATCAAATTGATCAGAAATGCAGTGTAGACATTGTTAATGTTGTAAATGACTGTTGTAGCTGGAATTTTAATTATTTTTATCGATACATACATTTTGCCCATCTTAATCTTTTGTTTTTATTAGCTAGTCTGAGATATGGATTTTTCTTTGCAACTCTGCCTAGAAGACCAACATCCCAAAGTCGCCTCTTCACTGTTGACGCTGAGACTACTGTTTTGCGGATACTGTTTAATGAAGCTGCCAGAATAGACTGACTAGTTTCAGTAGAGTTATTTGTTTCTGGACATTTTGAGCCTGTAATCGAACCCACAAATGCTGATGCTCCAGATACTCGACTAGTCTAAAGAAGGCCAGTTTTATTGCTTCTTTAATCAAAACCGTTCTCAGCTGTGCTATCATAATTGCAAAAGGGTTTTCTAATGATCAATTAGCCTTTTTAAAATGATAAACTTGGATTAGCTAACACAATGTGCCATTGGAACACAGGAGTGATGGTTGCTGATAATGGGCCTCTGTACGCCGAAAATCAGCTGTTTCCAGCCACAATAGTCATTTACAACATTAACAATGTCTACACTATTTATGATCAATTTTGTTATTTTTGTGGACAAAAAAATGATTTTCTTTCAAAAACAAGGACATTTCTAAGTGACTCCAATCTTTTGAGCACTAGTGTATATGGAATCCAATATTATTCAGGGTTAAATTTACATATTAAATAGTCTCTGACTTGTTGTGTGCACTGTTGCTAATCCTGGACTGGGGGAAAGCTTTAGCCTGCCTCTGGGCTCCACAGTTTGGCTCTGCTGTTCTGTGGCTTGGTGCCCTGATTTGGGCTTCTATGCAGCCTGGATCTTGTGTGTGTGTGTGTGTGTGTGTGTGTGTGTGTGTGTGTGTGTGTGTGTGTGCACATGCATACATTTGTCTGTTTTTCTCTCTCTCTCTGTCTCGCTGTCTCTCACATTGACTGGGATTCAATACTTTAAAACAGCTTCCTTTTTTATTTGTGTGTGTTTGTGTCTCCATGGCTTCAGGCTCAGTGTCAGGAGGTGAGGAAACGTAAGGAGTTGGAGCTGCAGATTCTAACTGAGACGATCAGACGCTGGGAGGGAGATGACATCAGAACCCTGGGCCCTGTCCTGTACATGTCACACACACTCTGCCACACACACGGATCAGAGGTAAGACGCGCATCTATAATCTACACCCAGGAACGTCTTAACAGTGTGTGTTTGTCTTCTTTAGGAGAAGCGTGAACGCTACCTCCTGCTGTTCCCAAATGTTCTCCTACTGCTGTCTGCCAGCTCCAGAATGAGTGGATTCATCTACCAGGTCAGGATCTCGCTCTGTCCTTTGTTAGTATTTAAGGCCCTATAGAATCGGCTTTGTGGAGAACATGACGGAATCCTGGAAACTCGACATTAAAACGTAATTCAACAATATTCAAAAATGTATTGATCTTATTAGAAATCAACTAAATGGTTTGAACTTATTAGAAAAGTCATTAATTCGCCCAAAATTATCATGACATAAATAAAATGCATCAGTGATTCATATTTTCCTTCAACTTTCTGAAGAGGCAACGGCACAGAAATTCCTGTCTGTGTGTTTGTCTACCACTTCTTGTAGTCGTTAGCGATTATGCTAATGTGTTACATTTACATTTAAGTCATTTAGCAGACGCTCTTATCCAGAGCGACTTACTGTCTTCTGGTATAGATGGTAAAGCTTTCCCAAAAACCTTCTCAATTAAATATTAACATTTACATTTACATTTAAGTCATTTAAAGCTGCAATATGTGACTTTTTGCGTGATCCAACCAAATTCGCATGGACAGATCTATAACTCACATTTCTATCTCATTGGAAGGTTGTCTAAGAAGCGGTGTATCTCTTCTATGTGCACAATTTCTATTCCAGTAAAGTTTTGTTTTTTCTTTTACTTCCAGTTTTGTACACCAGCTTCAAACAGCTGAAAATACAATATTTTTGGTTATTGAAAATATATTTCACAGCGGTTTAGATGGTACAATGATTCTCTACACATTGCTTGTTTTGTCACACAAACTGAAATTAAGCAAACTATTGGAGTTTTAGCAACCAGAGAAAATATTTTTTCCTATTGTACCATTTAACTACAAAGTAGCATACTGGCAGAATGATATCATGACTATTTGCATCAATCCAGTGGCCATTTGTTTTGCAAACTTTGCAATCACATGAGTGCTACCAAACAGCTGTCTCTGGCTAGTGAGCAGTTAAAGGGTAATTACACCCCAAAATCTAAATTTCTTAGATTTCTTTTCCCCCAAAACTCAAGTGGTCTCCTGATGTGGTTTAAGCATTGTTATGGACTTAGAACATCAAATGTTTTTTTTTTCAACAAAATGGGAAAAACTGAAGAAACAAAATCAGGCAAAAATCGAATGGATTTTATAGTGCCCTTAAGTGTATAAACACTAAAGGTTTGTGTCGTTGATTTGCTTTAAAGGGTAAGCTGCCATTGACAGGAATGCTTATCTCAAGGATAGAAGATTGTGAGATGGTCAAAAACGCTTTTGAAATATCAGGTATGTTTACAGTTTGTTTTACTAGTGGAGTTTAAACAGCTCAAAATAAGGGTCATTATGTGTGTGCGTGTATGGACATGTTTAACTATACTTGTGGGGACCCGAAGGAAAAATGCTAGGAGGTTAAGGTTGGTGTTAGGCAAAATACAATTTTGAATGGGAATAAATTTTGTCCCCACAAGGTTAGTTAAACAAGACTTTGTGTGTGTGTTACAGGCAGTACGTGTGAGCGGATGCAGGTGGTGTGTAACAACCAGCAGGATTTGCAGGAGTGGGTGGAGCATCTGTCGAGACACACTCAGATCAGAAACGCCCCCTCCGTGATCATGACCACACCCACCGCCAAGCCCCAGTCTGTCCCCTGCCACACGGTAACACCCTCAACCTCTCCAGTCTGACTGTCAGTTAAAGGGAAGGGTATCGACGTTTGTCTGACATTTTTCTCGTGTAGATCCAGGTACATGGATGAGGATATTTGCAGGTTTAAATCCCAAATGAATGGGAAAGATAATGCTGCGTTCATAACATGTTGTACATTTGTAAATCTGACCACTGGGAAAGATCCATCTGAATGCCCCTCCAACTGGTATTACTAGTGGGAAACTCGTCTACCATCAGACTTCTCCCACATGTTCAACTTAGTTGTCACATACTGAGGAAATACCTCTATAACAGTATTTTCGGCAGTTAAATGCAACAATAAAAGCAATCTATTAATATAGTTTTTGAACACGATAATTTGTTTACAAGCTAGCTAGCTGTTCTTTTAATTTATGGTTGAAGCAGATTGTTTGCCCGTTAGCCAGGCAGCGATTCTCAACGAGCTCAAAGCGCTTGAATGCATCCAACTCGTATTTACAACTGGTTATTACCAGAGGTCGACCGATTATGGTTTTTCAACGCCGATACCGATTGTTGGAGGACCAAAAACGCCGATACCGATTTTTATATATATATATATATATGACAATTACATTACTGAACACTTATTGTAACTTAATATAATACAAAATCTATTTAGTCTCAAATAAATAATGAAACATGTTCAATTTGGTTTAAATAATGCAAAAAGAGTGTTGGAGAAGAAAGTAAAAGTGCAATATGTGCCATATAAAAAAGCTAACTTTTTTTTAAAGTTCCTTGCCCAGAACATGAGAACATATGAAAGCTGGTGGTTTAATATTCCCAGTTCTTTAATATTCCCAGTTAAGAAGTTTTAGGTTGTAGTTATAGTAATTATGGCGCGTCGACTATTTCTCTCTACCATTTTGTATTTCATATACCTCTGACTATTGGATGTTCTAATAGGTACTTTGGTATTGCCAGCTTAATCTTGGGATTTGATAGGCTTGAAGTCATGAACAGCGCTGTGCTTCAAACATTGTGATGAGCTGCTCGCAAATGCAGGAAAGTGCTGTTTGAATGAATGCTTACGAGCCTGCTGCTGCCTACCACCGCTCAGTCAGACTGCTCTATGAAATCATAGACTTAATTATAATAAACACACAGAAATACGAGCCTTAGACATTAATAATGGTCAAATCCGGAAACTATCATTTCGAAAACAAAACCTTTATTCTTGCAGTGAAATACGGAACCATTCCTTATTTTATCGAATGGGTGGCAACCCTAAGTCTAAATATTGCTGTTACATTGCACAAACCTCAATGTTATGTTATAATTATGTAAAATTCTGGCAAATTAATTACGGTCTTTATTAGGAAGAAACACAGTTCCCTATGACCCTGACTGCTTGCACTGAACGCAAATGAAGTGACACAGTTTCCCTAGTTAATATTGCCTGCTAACATGCATTTATTTTAACTAAATATGCAGGTTTAAAAAAATCTATACTTCTGTGTATTGATTTTAAGAAAGGCATTGATGTTTATGGTTGGGTACATTTGTGCAATGAATGTGCTTTTTTCGCAAATGCACTTTTTTCGCAAATGCGCTTTGTTAAATCATCACCTGTTTGGCGAAGTTGAAGTAGCCTGTGATTCGATAATAAATTAACAGGCACCGCATTGATTATATGCAACGGAGGACAAGCTAGTTAACCTAGTAATATCATCAACCATGTGTAGTTAACTAGTGATTATGTGAAGATCGATTTTTTTGTGAGTTAAGTTTAATTCTAGCTAGCAACTTACCGTGGCTACTTTTGACGCTGCACTTGTGTAACAGGTGGTCAGGCTGCCACGCAGTTTCCTCCTGGTTTGCAATGGAATCGGCGTCCAAAAAGGCCAATAACCGAAAACTTGAAATTGGCCCTAATTAATCTGCCATTACGATCTAATTGGTCCACCTCCTTCCCACTAGTTAGTAGTTATTACCACCTTCCCACTTGGTTATGAACTCAGCAAGCACCATTAATTCCAAGAGATGCTACTGTATATATGATATACTCTCTTTTTTTGTACCAGTCTGAAACTTCTCCCCTCTGTTCTCTCTCCCCCAGCTCCCGTCCCATCCCCTGACCCCCTCCAGACACTCAGAGAGTAGGGGTGTATCTGGGGGCCCTGCCTACCACACCCTACCTCACCCCTCCTCCCACGGGGCCCCTCAAACCCCCCCCATGTGGGGTCCCCTGGAGCCCCCCAGCACCCCCAAACCCTGGAGCCTCAGCTGCCTCCGCCCCGCACCCCCACTCAAGCCCTCGGCAGCACTCTGCTATAAAGAGGTATGGTCTTGGGCCTTTCGTGTAAGAGGGAATAGGTTCCAAACAGTAATAGTCAGCACAGGTTCTAGAGATGATGCCTTTATCAATAAAATAGCCCACCTCTAGGATTCTAAGAGAGCCTCTCTCTTCCTCTTTTTATCTCCCTCTAGGATCTGAGTAAAAGTCCTAAGAGTATGAAGAAGCTGCTGCCTAAACGTAAGCCTGAGAGGAAACCTTCAGATGAGGACTTTGCTTCCAGGAAGAGTACTGCAGCTCTGGAGGAGGATGCCCAGATCCTGAAAGTGATCGAGGCCTACTGCACCAGCGCCAAAACACGACAGACACTCAACTCAAGTAAGACTACGCCGCAAACACACAACCTGTCAGAGACCCAATACTTCAACCAATACCAACTAATCTTTGGTGTCTTTTATTTCTGTACTAACATGAACCATGTCCAGATTAGTTGTAAGACTTCACAGGTTCTGGATAAATGCTCTTTAGAGTATAGCTGTTTAGATTCAACTGTCACAGTGTCTAGTCTATTGCTACTCATCGTTCAGTGTTGTCTCCTCTCTCTCTAACTATGTTCTCTCCTGTTTCTTTTCTCTCCCCTCATCCCCTTTGCATTCTGTTATTCTCTGCTCTGTTCCTCCTCCTTTTGGTTTGTCTATTTTGTGTCCTCTCCCTTTAAAAAAAAAAATATATATATATATATATTTTTGTCCTCATTCATAACCCCACCATCCCTGCTTGTTTTAAATATACCTGTATATTATTTATCCTATTATTATGGATCCCTCCACAACCTACCTCAACAATTATTTGCCCCCCCCACACTGCTTTATTATGGTTTGATCCACTCCCCCTCGTTCCGTATGGTTTGATCCACTCCCCCAGCATGGCAGGGTACTGATTTGATGCATAACCACGTGCTGGCCGAGCCAGTTGACCGGTCCAGTGTGGACAATATAGGTTGCCGTAGCAGCCTGTCCAGAGGGACCGAGCCCTGGTCTGACCTATCAGAGGACTCGGATTATGACAGTATTTGGACCGCCAGTAGTTACAGGACCTCCTCCGTTTCTCGTAAGAGCTACAGTCGCTCCTCCCATATATCCCGCTCCCTCACAACTTTTGTAATAAACTATATTATTTTGAAAGAGAAATATGATTTTCTTTCATCGTAGTTTTTGAATCCCATTTCTGGCTAGGCCACATTCAGTACGCAAATGTTGCAGATAGAAATGCAGTGAATAGAGCTGACATAATTCCTTAATATTTTACATGTTTGTTTAACATAATACATTTCTATCTGAATGTCGACCAACGTTGTGTCCTGCTGAATGCGGCCCTTCAGCCACCGTTTGTAGTTTCTCCCCCTCCCTTAGTCATGGTTGGTTGTGTGTGGTTTACAGTAGCTTTGTCTGGTGTTTCTGTGAAATGTCTGACATGCCAACCTCTCAGAAACTGAAGATGGTGAGGAACCTAACATGACCTCTCTCCCTTATGTATGTATGCACAGTGCCTTGCAAAAGTATCCACCCCCCTTGTCATTTTTCCTATTTTGTTTCATTACAACCTGTAATTTAAATGGATTTTTATTTGGATTTCGTGTAATGGACATACACAAAATAGTCAAAATTAGTGAAGTGAAATGAAAAAAATAGCTTGTTTAAAAAATAAATTTGAAATAACTAAGTGGTGTGTGCATATGTATACACCCCCTTTTTGCTATGAAGCCCCTAAAGATCTGGTGCCACCAATTACTTTCAGAAGTCACATAATTAGTTCAATAAAGTCCACCTATATGCAATCTAAGGGTCACATGATCTGTCACATGAGCTCCTTATATATACACCTGTTCTGAAAGGTCCCAGAGTCTGTAACACCACTAGGCAAGGGGCACCACCAAACAAGTGGAACTATGAAGACCAAGGAGCTCTCCAAACAGGTCAGGGACAAAGGTGTGGAGAAGTACAGATCAGGGATGGGTTTTGAACATCCCACGGAGCACCATTAAATCCATTATTAAAAAATGGAAAGAATATGGCACCACAGCCAACCTGCCAAGAGAGGGCCACCCACCAAAACTCCCAGACCAGGCAAGGAGGGCATTAATCAGAGAGGCAACAACTATAACCCTGAAGGAGCTGAAAAGCTCCACAGTGGAGATTGGAGTATCTGTCCATTGGACCACTTTAAGCCGTACACGCCACAGAGTTGGGCTTTACAGAGTGGATAGAAAAAGAAAAAGATATTACGTTCACCAAAAGGCATGTGGGAGACTCTCCAAACATATGGAAGAAGGTACTCTGGTCAGTTGACACTAAATGGAGCTTTTTGGCTATCAAGGAATACGCTATGTCTAGCGCAAACCCAACACTTCTCATCACCTTGAGAACACCATCCCCACAGTGAAGCATGGTGGCGGCAGCATCATGCTGTGGGGATGTTTTTCATCGGCAGGGACTGGGAAATAAAAATCTGTTTAATTCCAGGTTGTAAGGCAACAAAATGCTTTCGCAAGGCACTGTGTGTATTCATGCATGCACTACTGGTTAGAGCCAGTTTGCACTGTTCTGTGAAGGGAGTAGTACACAGCGCTGTACGAGATCTTCAGTTTCTTGGCAATTTCTCACATGGAATAGCCTTCATTTCTCAGAACAAGAATAGACTGACGAGTTTCAGAAGAAAGTCATTTGTTTCTGGCTATAATCAAACCCAAATGCTGATGCTCCAGATACTCAACTAGCCTAAAGAAGGCCAGTTTTATTGCTTCTTTAATCAGAACATCAGTTTTCAGCTGTGCTAACATAATTGCAAAAGGGTTTTCTAATGATCAGTTAGCCTTTTTAAAATGATAAACTTGGATTAGCTAACACAACGTGCCATTGGAACACAGGAGTGATGGTTGCTGATAACGGGCCTCTGTAGATATTCCATAAAAAATCAGCCGTTTCCTGCTACAGTAGTCATTTACAACATTAACAATGTCTACACTGTATTTCTGATCAATTTGATGTTATTTTAATTGGCAAAAATTGCTTTTCTTTTAAAAACAAGGACATTTCTAAGTGACCCCAAACTTTTGAACAGTAGTATACACACACACACACACACACACACACACACACACCCTTCTCCCCTCAAAAGACCTCGGTGGACAAAGGGAATAACTGCTCCTCAGCCTCCCTTCTGTTCTCAACTATTAACGGCTTCAAAGGACCTGGTGTCATGTTACAATCATTAAAATGATGAGTTAATATGCTGCTGTCATAGCTTAGATCTCCCTTGGAGAACAGAGATATTGAATCTCCTGTATGGCTAAAGGACAAATGGTAGATGAGGGAGACTTGATTTGCCAGGTCAAGTTCTCCTCCTCTACCCACACCTGTCCTGATCCCTCCACAGGCCCCCTTTGACAGGCCACTTATCTGAATCTGGTTTGGGATGTATCCTAGTACTCTAAAATGGCCTCCTTGTCTTCTTTCCTTCATTGCCGCTGATAAATGAAAGGGCCCCTATAAAGGACTGTGATCAGGGGGGACAGCACACAAGGAGAAGAGGCTAGTTTGAACTTTTGAGCTACAGCCTTAGTGTGTCAAACTAAGGTCACTCTCCCCTCAATCAGTCAATAAGTCATCTCGTCCATTGACCAATGTGCTCTGCTGACGGTCTTGTTTAACCAATCAGGATCCAGGGAGAAGTCAGGTGTGCACATGCTCTTCCCTGAGGAGGAGAAGATCATCGTGGAGGAGACCAAGAGCAACGGACAGACTGTCATCGAGGAGAAGTAAGCACTACATTCCTCCCTGAACTACCAGTGCGTTAGATTGGGACAACTCTTTACTTCACATGTTCAGAAGTTTATATGTTCCCTAATGGGGTTTATTGATAATGGTGAGCTGTGGTTGGGTTGGTTAACTAACGTGTCTGTCTGCCTTAGGACTCTAGTAGACACGGTGTATGGGCTGAAGGATGAAGTGCAGGAGCTGAAACAGGTGAGCGTTCAGGAGAGTTCGCCAAACCGTCACATCAAATGGCATGTCAGTCGTACAGCATCAGCATCATAATGAATCAATTAGAGGCTCTCTATGACAAAACTCTAAGCATATACATCCCAGAACCAGAGCACTGTTCATTCCAGGCATGTGCGATTTAGAGCATTTGCTAAGATCCAGCGGCCGTCTTTCTCCCCTCCCCCCAACAGGACAACAAGAAGATGAGGAGAACCCTGGATGAAGAGCAGAAAGCCAGGAAGGAGCTGGAGAAGATCCTGAGGAGAGTCCTGAAGAACATGAATGACCCCACCTGGGACGAGACCAACCTGTGAGTGCTCAGGTGACATCGCATCAACATGGTTGGGTTCGGGTTCCACCGTGACTGGACCAAAATTGTTAACCACAAAGCTATCTGACGTAACACTGTGGAACACTGATCTGTCACTGTTGTAAGAGACTGGGTGTGGTCCAAAGTCAAAACAGCCCAATAGCGTCCCTGAATAACTCTGGAAGACTATTGGCTGCGGCATGGACCTCCGACCTCTGTGTTGATCTGGGATTGGAAAGAGGCTGGAACAATCACACCAGTGGAGATGCATCTGACGTCACTGACTCCGTCTCCTTCCGGGTGCTTCTCGGAGGGTGATTCCTCTCTACCTATCCCCTTCTGCACTGATCTGAAAGCAGGTGAAAACAACGTGGGAATTTTCTGTCACTTGTACAGTACTTTTAACATTCGTGATGAGGAAAGGAAGTAAGTTCAGACTATTGAGATCCATCCCCTGCATGTAGAGGAATAGTCTCAGGGAATAATTTCTAGAGACAGTGGCTGCATCTCAATAGTGGTTTGCTCTTCTCATCTTTGCTGATCTGCACTGGTATGTGCAGTAGGTCCCTAGTGCCTACAAAGGGATTTCCTTCCACCTGTCCAGTTGTTTGCAGATGAAAGACAGCAACGGTAGACTATTGAGATGCAACTCAGACAATTTTGACAGATGTTGATTTTGTCACTGCCTGCATTACCCTGCTGCCAAGCTCCTCAACACCCCCACCCTCTTACCCCACTCTGGAGCATCTCCCTGCCCATTCCTCTGAGCCTTGTAGGAACCTATGGCCAACACACAGAACAGCATAACCTCTAGCTCATTCTGCATGTTTCCATGGAAACCTTAGCAATCCGATACTGGAACGTTTTCAGGTGATTTTTCTAGCTTTCTGATGATGATGTTTTGAAGTATTCTGGATGACCTATTTCTTGTTTGTTACTGTTATTTTACTGGATAATGGACTTTCTATTTTAATGCTTTCCTGAAAACACTGTTTCTACTTTTGCTTTTCTACTTCTTTGTCACCTATGATTTGTACAGAAACTAACCGTAGCGTCTCAAATTAATATCATGAAATGTGCCTTGGGGAAATTATTCCAGGATATTAGCTTACATTTCTGGCAGGCTCTTCAGTTGAAAATAAGTCAAATATTCCAATGCAATATTGATTCCAATGATGAACACTAATGTAAACTACTTATCTAACTATTTCAGATTCTATATTATGTCTGTAATTGATGTATTTAAATGAAATTGACTGAGGAATGTATTATGCACTCAAGTCTATTGTTCAGTGAACCTCCCTCCTCAAGTCTATTGTTCAGTGAAAACCTCCCTCCTCAAGTCTATTGTTCAGTGAAAACCTCCCTCCCCAAGTCTATTGTTCAGTGAAAACCTCCCTCCTCAAGTCTATTGTTCAGTGAAAACCTCCCTCCTCAAGTCTATTGTTCAGTGAACCTCCCTCCTCAAGTCTATTGTTCAGTGAACCTCCCTCCTCAAGTCTATTGTTCAGTGAACCTCCCTCCTCAAGTCTATTGTTCAGTGAAAACCTCCCTCCTCAAGTCTATTGTTCAGTGAAAACCTCCCTCCTCAATCCTATTGTTCAGTGAAAACCTCCCTCCCATATCCTATTGTTCAGTGAAAACCTCCCTCCTCAAGTCTATTGTTCAGTGAAAACCTCCCTCCTCAAGTCTATTGTTCAGTGAAAACCTCCCTCCTCAAGTCTATTGTTCAGTGAAAACCTCCCTCCTCAAGTCTATTGTTCAGTGAAAACCTCCCTCCTCAAGTCTATTGTTCAGTGAAAACCTCCCTCCTCAAGTCTATTGTTCAGTGAAAACCTCCCTCCTCAAGTCTATTGTTCAGTGAAAACCTCCCTCCCATATCCTCTATTTATTACCTCTTCGTCTCTCTCACTCTTCTCAACTCGTCTCTGAATTAAACCAGTAAACTGAATCTCCTGTGTATCTGAATACTTGCGATGACTGACGTGTTGTAACCGTCTTAGTTGAAAGCACTGGCTGAAAGTTGCCTCTGAATAACAGCGTCTGCTTTAAGGACCTAAATGTGATGTAGCCTTTGACCTGCAAAGTGCTGTCACTTTTCACTTCAAATGTATCAGACAGTTATCATTGGATACCTGTCAGTGGTAGATTCAGGTGGAAATATACTATAAACAGTCCAGGAATGGTGACGGTCACCACGTTTCCATGCGCACAGTATTCCGGACAGTAGCTCATATCCCGCTTAAGGTCTTATTTGGGATAAGCAGTTTACCTTTTGGTATCTCGCTCACAAGTATCCCTGTATCCATGAATAAACAGAATAGTTAACATTGAAGTTATGTGGGTAAAATGGAATAGTAACTGGACTCTGGACACTGACTGTAGGCCCTCTGACCTGTACAGTAATATAATAACTCCGGAATTATACATTTCTTGCAGTGAAATGCAACAGTTTTTTTTCTCGGGAACAGAAGTGGAGAAATATGAATTCTTTCGGCATCTCTTGAGAAAATGTGAATGTGAGTGTAACATGTTACCTTTGACACTGTTATGCCAGCAGACAGTATTTCGACCACAAAATATAATAATAATAATAATATATGCCATTTAGCAGACGCTTTTATCCAAAGCGACTTACAGTCATGTGTGCATACATTCTACGTATGGGTGGTCCCGGGGATCGAAATATGCACCCAAGATCAACTGAAGTCTAATCAGAAACGTGTTTCATTGTTTTCTCAGCTTTTCATTTTCTTAAAACCGGTCAAACCGATGACATTTGGACATTTCGTATGGGAACAAACCTTCTGTTATTGTGCATTTTTCTAAACAGATAAGACAACTTCACCGATGTTAGAATGAATGCATTAGTCATCTAGTTAAGACATTATTCTGGTCATCACAACTTTATTTAGTCTTCTGGGGCAACAAGTTAAGACCGAAGAGGAGCTGTGCCTTTGGAAAGTATTCAGACACCTTTTTGTTACATTATAGCCTTATTAAAAAAATATTAAATTGTTTTTATTCCCCTCATCAATCTACACACACAATACCCCATAATGACAAGCCAAAAACATTTTTTGTTGTTGTGATTGTTACTAATATACTGAAAATAAAAAACGATCACATTTAGTATTCAGACCCTTTACTCAGTACTTTGTTGATGCACCGTTGGCAGTGATTTCAGCCTCAGGTCTTGTGTATGATGCTACAAGCTTGGCACACCTGTATTTGGGGAGTTTCTCCCATTCTTCTCTGCAGATTCTCTCAAGCTGTGTCCGGTAGGTTGGGGAGCAATGCTGCACATCTATTTTCATGTCTCTCCAAAGATGTTAGATCGGGTTCAAGTCCGGGCTCTGGCTGGGCCACTCAAGCCAAGCCATTCCTACGTTGTCTTGGCTGTGTGCTTAGGGCCGTTGTCCTGCTCGAAGGTGAACCTTCGCCCCCGTCTGAGGTCCTGAAAGCTCTGGAGCAGGTTTTTGACAATGATCTCTGTACTTTGCTCCGTTCTTCTTTGCCTTGATCCTGCTGCTGAAAAACATCCCCACAGCAAGATGCTGCCAAGCTTGTAGAGTCATACCCAAGAAGGCTTGAGACTGTAATTGCTGCCAAAGGTGCTTTGACAAAGTACTGACAAGAGTCTGAATACTTAAGTAAATGTGATATTTAAGGATATTGTGTGTGTGTGTGTGTGTGTGTGTGTGTGTGTGTGTGTGTGTGTGTGTGTATATTACAGATTTATTCAAAAAAATATTTCAATGTAACGTGGAAAAAGTCAAGAGGTCTGAGAACTATCCGAATGCACTGTATATGAAAATAACCATTGCCATTATTTGGATCTGTGCCATTCACTTTGAACTGGACTGTGTTTACATCATGAGCAGTCACGAGTAGATGCATTTATTTATTTTAGATCAAAGCGAGAGCTGCATGTATCCACCTGTGCACATCAACACATTTTCAGTCACCTTGTCTGAAGGACAAGTGAATAAACAATGTCAAGCCCTGCATGTTTTTTTTTTCAAAAGTCTCATGGAACACCACACATTGGCAGCTTACTGTAGGTTGAATAATATAACGGCTATTTCCATGTTAAAATGTTATGGGATGCATTTCTCTTTTTGTTTTTGATGGTAGGCCACTGGTAGGCCTGTAGTTGTGGCCAAAAGTTGAATAACACAAATATTAATTTTCACAAAGTCTGCTGCCTCAGTTTGTATGATGGCAATTTGTACATACTCCAGAATTTTATGAAGAGTGATCAGATGAATTGCAATTAATTGCAAAATCCCTCTTTGCCATGCAAATGAACTGAATCCCCCAAAAACATTTCCACTGCATTTCAGCCCTGCCACAAAAGGACCAGCTGACATGTCAGTGATTCTCTCGTTAACACAGGTGTGAATGTTAACTGGGACAAGGCTGGAGATCGCTCTGTCATGCTGCTTGAGTTTGAATAACAGACTGGAAGCTTCAAATCATTGTTCTTCCTTTTGTGCATTGCACAAAAAGAGCTTCACAGGCAAGGATATTGCTGCCAGTAAGATTGCACCTAAATCAACCATTTATCGGATCATCAAGAAGAGGAGAGCGGTTCAATTGCTGTGAAGAAGGCTTCAGGGCACCAAAGAAAGTCCAGCAAGTGCCAGGACAGTCTCCTAAAGTTGATTCAGCTGCGGGATCGGGGCACCACCAGTACAGAGCTTGCTCAAGAATGGCAGCAGGCAGGTGTGAGTACATCTGCACACACAGTGAGGTGAAGACTTTTGGAGGATGGCCTGGTGTCAAGAAGGGCAGCAAAGAAGCCACTTCTCTCCAGGAAAAACATCAGGGACAGACTGATATTCTGCAAAAGGTACAAGGATTGGACTGCTGAGGACTGGGGAAAAGTCATTTTCTCTGATGAACTCCCTTTCCGATTGTTTGGGGCATCCGAAAAACAGCTTGTCTGGACAAACAATGCCTTTTCCAGCATGATGGAGCTCGGGGAACAAAACATCGATATTTTGGGTCCATGGCCAGGAAACTCCCCAGACCTTAATCCCATTGAGAACTTGTGGTCAATCCTCAAGTGGCGGGTGGACAAACAAAAACCCACAAATTCTGACAAACTCCAAGCATTGATTATGCAAGAATGGGCTGCCATCAGTCAGGATGTGGCCCAGAAGTTAATTGACACCATGCCAGGGCGGATTGCAGAGGTCTTGATAAAGAAGGGTCAACACTGCAAATATTGACTCTTTGCATCAACTTCTTGTAATTGTCAATAAAAGCCTTTGACACTTATGAAATACTTGTAATTATACTTCAGTATTCCATAGTAATATCTGACAAAAATATATAAAGACACTGAAGCAGCAAACTGTGGAAATTAATATTTGTCATTAACTTTTGGCCATGACTGTACACTATGATCAAATAGTCACAGTAGCCTACTTGACCACTGTTAAAAGTGTAACTTAAAGCGTGTATTGCTTCAGTG
Source organism: Oncorhynchus gorbuscha (assembly GCF_021184085.1). Taxonomy (NCBI): domain Eukaryota; kingdom Metazoa; phylum Chordata; class Actinopteri; order Salmoniformes; family Salmonidae; genus Oncorhynchus; species Oncorhynchus gorbuscha. The sequence goes on from NC_060195.1 coordinate 64,126,535, forward strand.
TTCACAGTAAAAGCGCCGGAAGTTGCACAGAATTTTCACAACGTTCAAGTTTGCGCTCAGCAGACCTTAAATTTGCTTAGTGCCGAAATGTCTTTGAAGGAACATTGCCTACAGTATAACCCCTCAGTCATTGCACCTCTCAACACAGCTACCAACTGTAGGTACAACTGGCCCTGTTGTTCCACAGGTTTCAGCACTGTACCATCAGGTGAGGTTGCGTGCCAGTGTTGCATGACTTCTGTTGGCAATGTGGCGTATCTGGCCTGAGCGAAGCCCATTCTATTGTGGAGGGTCCATGTGACAAAGCTTCCTTTATGTGGAGTGAGGGATGGGATGGGTGGGGGGAGGGGGTATTCAAACGGCTGGAAACCTTTGACGACTGTGCCCACCTTTTGTCTTGGCATAAGCCGGCGGTAAGTCCCCCCACGTTAATTCCACCATTGTGACTGTCGTCCTGCCCACAGCCTCATTGTTTCACAGTAATCCAGGTTTGGGCTGAAGGGAGAGAATAAAGGTTCTGGCTGTGATTGAAGCCATCGTGGAGGAGTACAGTATTTGTCGATGACGAATGGGAGCATCATTTAACTCTTTGATTGTTTGATTCTCAGTTGGGATAGTTTTGTTCCAACCCTGCACTGACTGGCACACTTGATTTCAAATCTATCATCTCCTCATGGTTGCCAGTTTAGACCAGGTTTGGTCAGGTGCATTAGAGCTGGGCTGGAATAAAAACCTGCACACACTGTGTCCATCCAAGACTGGAGTTGCCTGTCCCTGTAAGTGAAATCTATTCCATCATCTCTCTGTATCATAAAGAGAAGATGCCATTTTAAGAGCAGTGAAAACAGAAAAACGGATACAATGAATCTATTCTGCTCACAGAGTCTAGTTCTACTGTTTCCCCAACAACACACCACCACAGCAGCCTCCACTCCCAACACCATTATAACAAACAAAGCGGTCTGAATCATAAAGCCTCACAGGTCCACAGAGACAACGGAATTGTGGGAGATTTAATCGCCGGGCGGACACCCCGTCGGAGCAGAGCGCGGGGATACGTAGTCGGACGGATGGGGCTGAACGCTTCCTCCTTCCTTCCTTTTGTTTGTGCAGAAGCGAGGGATGACATTTGGAGAGAGAATGACATCTAGTAGACATTTACATGAGGACAAAGCTCAGGAGCAGCCAGTGGTGGTGGCCTGCCCACTAGACAGAGACAGCAGAGGCTAAATGTTACCTGTCTGCCCCTGATTAGAATAGCACTGGATCTCCAGGCTGTCTGTGGTGCTGTTCTGTGGTGCATAAAGAACTGATGAGGATCTTAACTAGTAGTCTGTCTCTACGGTTTCACTAAAGCAGAGACTGTGGCCGGGGTTCAATGGTGGTTGTTTCTGCGTGACAGTTCCTCACTGTGCTGTTCTCCTGGCTGGTGCTCAATCCAGACAGGCTCTGTTTTCAATGCATGGGAGGTGAATAATACCCCACGTCTTGAACTGACAGATTATGCTGATTTCCAGACATGTTTTCACCTCCGCAAGGAGTGATAGCAGAGTTGTCTGGGAATTAGACTAAGTTTCAGTTCTTCAGGAAGTAGCCAAATGAAACTCCCAATGTTGGCTTCCTGGTTCCTCTGTCTAGTCCTTATTTCTATCATTCTAAAGGACATGCATATGCCAGCCGTAGAAAGACAAAAGCAGTGAACTGAAAAGCGATAGTGCTGCACATTCAGTCCCTTCATAGCAGCAGGCAGTGGAGAGAGTGAAGGTTGTATAAAGATGGCCTTATTAAAGTGACAAGGCAATTTACTGCCTTTTATGGGGCGATGACTCTACTTCATTGACTTACAATGGAAAGGATATAATTTTGCAGATGTTGGTGGAAAGTCTGAAATGTCAGTTCCTTTCAGAATGCCAGCCTGGGCCTTGATGGTGAATGAATAATTGATAAGTCACCTTTTGTCTACCGTTAAATATTCTTACACAAACACAAAAGCGCTGCAGAAAAATGGAAAAGAGCATCTAATGTATCTTTTTTTAGAGTGCAGATCAAACGCGGTGATTGCTTGGATGTGCCAGGAGGGGTTCATAATGAGTATGGGAACAAGGGGATTGAGTGTAGACCAGCCTACTGTACCTGGTACCTTTTAGAGTTAGGAAACAACTGGATGATCTTAAGTAGGCTGAAGCCTGTTTTTGTTTAAGCCTTGGGCGAAGATTATGACAAAGATCACAGAGAGACAAGATCTCTGACCTAAGGTGTGCAATAGTCTAAAGTGGCTGCCTCTCCTTGTCTCCTTTCATATTTTATGTGAAAACAAAGAATAGCTGAAAGCACTATCCTGGAAGATTACCAGGAAGTAGCTTTCACCTGGCATCCAGTTTGTTTCAGTGCAGATGGAGAGGATGAGACATTTGGGAGCTATTATAGACTATTGGATTTGGGACACAGTCCTACACTCAACTGAAGGGCAGGGGGTGAAGCAGGTGAGGTAGCTGGCAAAAAGGGAAAGTGTATCTCTCACATGCATTCAACACTCATATGGCAAAGATCAGTAATTGTTCCTGCTGCGATCCGTCCCTTTTCAGCCCAGTCTGAGTTCTGCCCACCACAGAGCTGATGTAACATCCAACACCTGTGTAAAATAAAGATAGTCAATGAACTGTTATTATACAGGCATTATGGAAACTGCTAGGTGAGGTAGTTAATGTTCTACACATCTGTTATATCATCCTCATGATAGCTTAGGCCTTTGGGTCAAGTCAAGTGTTCAAGTCTTACAGTATGCCCATAGTGTAGCTCCCTCCATCCACCTACACAGCCCTATAGTCCTACGGCAATAGGGGGTATTGTCTAGGTTGAGAGCAGCAGATTGTCTGCCATCAATAGTTCTGTACAGAATGAAAGTGACAGCAAGTCACTGCAGCCATCTTACAATGGGCCTCAGCCAATTGGGCAGCTCTGAAACCATCAAGGTGTCTTTATTTTTAGAGGCCTGAATCAATCAGCTGGGTACACCCTCCATGTGCATATACACACACACACACACACACACACACACACACACACACACACACACACACACACACACACACACACACACACACACACACACACACACACACACACACACACACACACACACACACACACACACACACACACACACACAGACACACACACACACACACACACACACACACACACACACACACACACACACACACACACACACACACACACACACACACACACACACACACACACACACACACACACACACACACACACACACACACACACACACACACTCCTCGACTTGTTCCTGGCTTCTTTACACTGGCTCTGTTCAATGACTAGTGATCATTTAGATTTGACATGTATTGTAGAAGCCAGAGCTAGTCTCTCTCTCTCTCTCTCTCTCTCTCTCTTATCTCTCTCTCTCTCTCTCTCCTCTCTCTCTCTCTCTCTCTCTCTCTCTCTCTCTCTCTCTCTCTCTCTCTCTCTCTCTCTCTCTCTCTCTCTCTCTCTCTCTCTCTCTCTCTCTCTCTCTCTCTCTCTCTCTCTCTCTCTCTCTCTCTCTCTCTCTCTCTCTCTCTCTCTCTCTCTCTCTCTCTCTCTCTCTCTCTCTCTCTCTCTCTCTCTCTCTCTCTCTCTCTCTCTCTCTCTCTCTCTCTCTCTCTCTCTCTCTCTCTCTCTCTCCATCCACAGCCCTGTCATTAATTTCCAGCCTTTGCAATTTTCAACAAAAAAAGAGAGAAAAGGAGGAAAAAACGACAAAGGCCGGGCGAAGACTGGATGCTCTTCTCTTAGACTCTGTTATTGTACAAAATAGCAGAGCAATAATTTTTAGTCAATGGTTTACTCTAAAAGCTTTCCACGTCAGCTCTGTAAAGAAAAGCAATAAAGCCCAATTCAATGGGCATGAATAAAAAAGAAGAATCCTTTGGGGGTTCGACCAAAGGGCTCCTTTTCTTTCACTGGTAATCAAATTGGAGCTGAAATGAAATGGAGTTTTCTTATGAAAATAGCCTTTGTTGCCAGGAAGGCTGGTAATTCATAAACAATAAGCAGGCCTTTGTGTTGATAATAATATATTCATGCTGGTGCTCCCGGGGAAGGGAAGGGTAAAAGCCAGAGCGTCAGGACTGTATGAGGAACAGGATATAAAAGGCAACAGAGGCTTGAGGAGACACACAGTCCTGCTGCCACAACTCTCAGAGATGGTTGTTGCTGCTGAAGCTGCTGCTACTGGGCTCGCTCTCTCACTCTCTTTCGATCTCTGTGATCTCTGATCTGCTCTCTCTTTCTCTCTACCTCCCCTCACTCACCATCTCTCTTTTCTGCTCTCTCTCCACTCTCCTGTCTGTCTCTCTCTCTCCACTCTCCTGTCTCTCTCTTGCCACTCTCCTGTCTCTCTCTCTCCACTCTCCTGTCTCTCTCTCTCCACTCTCCTGTCTCTCTCTCTCTCCACTCTCCTGTCTGTCGCTCTTATTCACTCTCCTGTCTCTCTTTCACCACACTCCTGTCTCTCTCTCTCCACTCTCCTGTCTCTCTCTCTCTCCAATCTCCTGTCTGTCGCTCTTATTCACTCTCCTGCCTCTCTCTCGCCACTCTCCTGTCTCTCTCTCCACTCTCCTGTCTTTCTCTCTCTCCACTCTCCTGTCTCTCTCTCTCCACTCTCCTGTCTCTCTCTCTCTCTCTCCACTCTCCTGTCTGTCACTCTTATTCACTCTCCTGTCTTTCTCTCTCTCCACTCTACTGTCTGTCGCTCTTATTCACTCTCCTGTCTCTCTCTCACCACGCTCCTGTCTCTCTCTCTCCACTCTCCTGTCTCTCTCTCTCTCTCTCTCTCCAATCTCCTGTCTGTCGCTCTTATTCACTCTCCTGTCTCTCTCTCTCCACTCTCCTGTCTCTCTCTCTCCACTCTACTGTCTGTCGCTCTTATTCACTCTCCTGTCTGTCTCTCTCGCGCCACTCTTCTTTTTCTCTCTCTCGCCACTCTCCTCTCTCTCTCTTTCACCACTCTCCTGTCTCTCTCTCTCTCCACTCTCCTGTCTGTCGCTCTTATTCACTCTCATGTCTGTCTCTCTCTCTCTCCACTCTCCTGTCTCTCTCTCTCCACTCTCCTGTCTCTCTCTCTCCACTCTCCTGTCTCTCTCTCTCCACTCTCCTGTCTCTCTCTCTCCTCTCCACTCTCATGTCTCTCTTTCTCCACTCTCTTGTCTGTCTCTCTTTCTCCACTCTCTTGTCTGTCTCTCTCTCTCCCCTCTCTTGTCTGTCTCTCTCTCCACTCTCTTGTCTGTCTCTCTCTCCACTCTCATGTCTGTCTCTCTCTCCACTCTTGTCTGTCTGTCTCTCTCTCCACTCTCTTGTCTGTCTCTCTCTCTCTCCACTCTCTTGTCTGTCTCTCCTCTCCCCTGTCTGTCTCTCTCTCTCCACTCTCTTGTCTGTCTCTCCTCTCCCCTGTCTGTCTCTCTCTCCACTCTCTTGTCTGTCTCTCTCTCTCCACTCTCTTGTCTGTCTCTCCTCTCCCCTGTCTGTCTCTCTCTCCACTCGCATGTCTGTCTCTCTCTCCACTCTCTTGTCTGTCTCTCTCTCCACTCTCTTGTCTGTCTCTCTCTCTCCACTCTCTTGTCTGTCTCTCTCTCCACTCTGTGTCTCACTCTCCTCTCTCTCCACTCTCCTGTCTGTCTCTCTCTCCACTCTCCTGTCTCTCACTCTCTCCAATCTCTTGTCTGTCTCTCTCGCAATTCTCCTGTCTGTCTCTTTTTCACAACTCTCCTGTCTCACTCTCCACTCTCTTATCTGTCTCTCTCTCCACTTTCCTGTCTGTCTCTCTCTCCACTCTCCTGTCTGTATCTCTTATTCACTCTCATGTTTGTCTCTCTCTCCACTCTCCTGTCTTTCTCTTTCTTTGTCCACTCTCCTGTTTGTATCTCTCTCCACTCTCTTGTCTGTCTCTCTCTCTCTCCACTCTCCTGTCTGTATTTCTTATTCACTCTCTTGTCTGTCTCTCTCTCCACTCTCCCGTTTGTCTCTCTCTCCACTCTCCTGTCTGTCTCTTTCTTTGTCCTCTCCTTTCCCCTGGCACTTGTCTATCTTGTTCCTTCTTCACCAGCTGCAGCAGAAGAAGAGATTTACTCCAACAGGGGGGGGTTATAGATAACAACAGGTGTGTCTGAATTACCTGTGGAGCGACCAAACAGACGTGGAACACTTGTGTGGATGGTGGGAGGGGCCCCACCGGAGTGTGTGTGTTCCTGGAAGCTGCAGGTATATGTTACTGGAAGACTGAGAAGCACCTGCTGACAATTCTTGGAATTGTGGACATGTAAAGAATAGATGGTCTGGGTTGGAAGGGACATGCTGTTACAGCATCAGGACCAGGAGGAGTCTAGAAGACGTGGTGGAGGGACTAGTGGATTTAAACACACCTTCCCGGGAGAAAGGAGATAGGACTGACAGGATGTGAGTGTTCATTTTAACCTTTGCTTCATCGTGTTGCTGGTTTGACATATTTGTTATCAGAAAGTTTTCTTCTTGTGGTGCTTCTACGAGGGTTAGGGGGATTTGTAACCTCATTTTCCAGAATCCAAGATGAATGTGTGTGTGGAGGTGTGTTGAGGGATGCTGTTGAGTTCAGGTGCGTTCAAAGTTCCGCACCTTTTTGGATTTATCATTTGTGATGCATTGAATATAATCACTTCAGGATGGACAAAGCTACACAATGATTTGAAAGCTTGTGTTTCTAAATTGCGTATGCTTTCTACGTGGACTTGAGTCTTATGATCTAGAGCAGTGATTCTCAACTGGGGGGTCAAATTTGGGTCGCGGAAGGATTCCATTGAAAACATACTCCAGTCTGAACCTAAACTACTAGCTTCAGACCGGTAGAAAGTGTGTCGAAATAATAATGAACCTACGTTTTTTTATCATTTTAGTGTCGGAAAAAAATAAATATTAAATTAGTATTTTGAATATAGAGCTATTAGCAGCACTATTTAGCAGATTGGGTTGATTCTGTGGTCTCAAACCAGTGCGCTTACTAACATTCTTCATCAACATAGCATTAAAAATGGCTTTCCGGATGGTATTTTGAAGATTGTTTTTTCACAGTTTCAATATTGGCTCGCGAATGAGACAACCTGGTCCAACTTGGGTCCAGAGGCAAAACCAGTTGAGAACCACCGATCTAGAGGACATGTCATATAGACGGTAGTGGTGAAGAATAGTGATGACACTATAGGATCAAATAGCAGAGGAGGACAGGGACAATCTGTTCATTTGGAGATTGCTTCTGATCAAATCAGACACTTTTAATGATTGTTGTCTTGACAACCAAACAGCCTTTCAGGAAGTTGATGTGAAGCTCTAGGATACAGTACTTTAGTCCTGTATATTATACTATTGATATGAACAGGTGAAGCTTCCATCATACAGCACTTTATTTCAGTATATTATACTATTGTTTACAATATCATAAAGGACTGGCAACCAGGAAGTGTTTTACAACAACATCAACGACAGTTTCCTAAACCTCAGTGTGTTGTCAATGGCAAATTATACACCTTGTCTTGGCTGTGTAACTCTACGAGGTGTCTTTAACTCACTCTAGGGTGTCCGTGTGTGACTAAACTAAGTTGAGCAGTTCGGAAATCTCTTGCTGCTGCTAAGTTGTCAAACAGCACAATAAATAAAAACAGACACATCAGTACTGCAGTAGCTACAGTTAGTAGCTAATTAGAAACACAACTATATTTTCACAGATATACGCAAACAGACTTGCACGTGAATTGACAGTTTGTGTGTTCCCTTCTATAAAAGTCTACTAACCTGTGTTCCCTTTACTAAAGCGTTTCTGATATCCTGCAGGACTATGTCTCACAGTGAGTTCTTGCGACCATAAGCTCTTGGTTGCCATCAGCTGGCGAGACAGAGTACTGCCTGCATGTCAGTACTGGGAAGCCTACTGTCAACTCATGCAATGGCTTCAGAAATTCCCAGTGGGTGTCCACCATATTGTTTTAACACCCTGATCCATGAGCGTACAAATCCCTAATCAACTAGGCTCTTTGATTTGTCTCACTTGGTATTTTTTCGAGTTGAAATCTGAGTTGATAATGATGTCACACAGCTTCTCGTCAGTAGATGGCAGTGTTGCCTAACGAATTGCAGCTTCCTTTGCATCCTGCTGAATGCTACACATCCAGCAGTTTTAAATCCAAAGATTCCAGGATTGTGGAATGAAAAGGTGCACCTGTGACTAGTGGCCTCTAGATGTCACCTGAGCTCTATGAGAAAACAGCACACATCATCCTTCCATTGGTGGGCATGCATAGGCTTCACTGTTGTTCACAGATGAAGGCCCAATGTTGACGAAAATACACTGTTAGTAGCCTAGACAGTAGTTCAGTGTATTTTAAAAGAGGTATAATTTGATGGAAAATCGTAAAATTCTGGCTACCCCATAATGAACTTTGAATATATGTTATATGTTATAACAAAGGATTGTAAACAAATGATTTATTTGAAATGTAGCAAACAGGCCAGAGTTAGGTTAAATTCCAATTCAATTCCAGCCAATTCAGAAAGTAAACCAAATTCCAATTCCAAATGTTCATCATTGAATAGCATTGAAGAGAATTGGAATTGGACTTTCTGAATTGACTGGAATTGAAATGGAATTGACCCCTACTATGAAACAAGCCTTAAATCCAATTCTAATTGTCACATGCACTGAATTCAACAGGTGTAAGTAGACCTTACTGTGAAATGTGTACTTAGAAGCCCTTAACTCTTTGTTGAACTGCATTGTTGGTTAAGAAAATATTTACTAAATAAAGTAAAGTAAAAAAGTAACACAAATAACAATTAAGAAGGTAGATACAAGGGGTGCCGGTATATCAGCAAAATAGGAAAAAATACCATTGTAAAAAAGGAACTATGTGTTTTAAATTCTAAGGGCTAGTTCCTTTTAGCCTTGCCAATATCTTCAGAAATACTGTTACTTCTCTCTCTGGAATGAATAAGATGGCTATTAAAGATGACCCTTCCCTCTCTGTCTCTAAGGATTTAACTGATTGGACCATTAAAGAGCTTCAGCGCTTGTTCTAAATACAGAGAAACAATGTTTCCGTGTCAGATATGGCAGGGTCAACGTCTCAGCCATACAGCATCCTACAATGTTTTACATTCTATCATTACATTCCCTTCAATGGCCTGAGTATCAAGCTCAGAGTAGGTTTGGGTTTTTCTTCAGAATTAAATACACTGATTTTCCAATGTGACAAGTCCTTCAATATCAGCAGCAACTTAAAAAACACAAGCAATATGGTGCCTTTAGTATCGAAGTGCTTCTCATGCTAACAGTGTGAACAAAAATCTCTTCTCAGAATTCACCCAGAATTGCGTGCTGTCAATGCAGGTTAGCGATGTTTGTGGCCATCGAGTTCGACATTCATTCATTGTGCATAATTGTATGACTGGGCTGGGTGATTACAGGCAACAAGGTTCACAGCAGGTTCTGGGTGCTTTTTGCAGCCACAAGCTGTACACAAAGATCCAGCATTTTTCTCCACTTCCATTTAACCCGGACCCCAAGACACGCGGGGTGCTCGGAGTCCACCGTTGTATTTTTGAACAGGCATTCTGTGACGCATTCACCAAACCACTGGCTCTCTAATGGTGGACCCCAGCGGGAATAAATAGTGCATTTCTTTTAGTGCAATTTTCCCTGTGGATTTGCCTCCTACTCCTCTCCTCTCCTCCGGGTCCACGCAGGCGTGTTCTCCACTCCTCTCCTCCACTCCTCCTCACACAATCAGCTGGTCCTGGGGCCTGCAGGCAGCCTGGGATTTTTATGTACAGTCCCTACTGTTGACCCCTACTTCCTCTAGGTCTGTCAAAAAGTCACCAAAACAATGATGCACTGTCTTGAAGCTTGAGTGCGGTTCCTCTGCCACTTGGGAGTTTTCTGACCCGATGTCCCCCCCTAGGCTTTCTGTCTTGGCCTGGTTGTTGAGTGCCCTGGCTAAACCTGGCAGCTACAAAGAAGGGGAGAAACAGAGAAATATGTGGAAGTCAAAAAGTTGTGTCCAACCGCAGGGCAGTTCTGACTTCTTGTCACTCAGGGAGACTGACAGCGACTCAGCAGGGTTAGAGCCCAATGCCTGTTGCCATGGCAGCCATGGTCATGAATGAACTGAGGGGCAGGCAGGTGCCCAATGTCAATGACTTACTTACTCACTCTAGAAGACTGGCAAACAGGGAGTATTGGATTGTTTGTATTTTGGGAAGACATTGCGTAGTCTTGTACACAGTCTTGTGTACACTTTGTTAAGTTATTTTAAACTACAAAATTTAATTTCTGTAATTATATGCTCTTTAAAAAAAATCTGATAATCCTTATACTTTTATACAGGTGGAGTATAGCGAGAATGTCCATCACGAAGATTGACTGTAATTCCAAACCATCAACATTAATTTGGATATTTAGTCTTACTTAAGCTCCTCTGTATGAGGAAACTAAGTAGCTAGGTCTTGGGATGTAAGTGCATTACAGTAGATATTTAATCAGGGTAATGGTCAGCCCTATTATATTGATTTGGAGGAAACGTATATTGTTTGCATTAGCGAAGGAAAATTGAGTGCCATTTCCTAGTCGCCACAATCTATTTGACATTGAGAATTGAGCCGTGTAGGTAATGGGCAGAATGTAAATGACGTATGGGAATAGTAGCACCGATTACCACTGACATGAATCCATACGCTTGTCTGTCTTGCACTTAATATGAATCAAGTCAGATTGGGGCTGGTTTGGAGCAAAGTTTAGCTGTTGGGGTTGTTTATGGGAAACCACTTGACTTAATATGCTGCTATTTTTAACTTTTACATTATTACTTCTGGACCTAGAAATATGAACATTTGAATGTTTAAAAAAAAAACATTTTATTATTAACTTTGTTGCCTAAATATCATATACACAACTAACAATTTTGCTATTAACCAAGTACAATTTTGACAATCTACCCCACGCTGTGGTCTCTCTCTCTCGCACACACACACACACGCACGCACACACACGCACGCACGCACGCACACACGCACGCACACACACACACACACACACACACACACACACACACACACACACACACACACACACACACACACACACACACACACACACACACACACACACACAGCAAAGGCTGGGGGGAAAAACACAGAAATGAAAAAGGAATGGACTGTTTACTGGCCCTACTGTAGTTATTATTATCAACATGTCAACAGAGCGCTTTCTTACCATTTCTCTCCTCACTGTGATTAGACATTGTGACAGGGAATTTGTTAATCCATTAATTGGGATGTAAAAGCATTTTCAACATCTAAGTTCTGCACCATAGATATTGTAAAAGATGCATGTAAATCGTGTAAAGTAAACCCTTGTGTTTGCCATTGATGGCAGGGCTTTCACTATACACCCGCTAAAGCCTGTCTGGAGCAGCCCATGGCGTACGGCTGTATCATTATCCTTGAAGAGTGTTATTTCTCTGTCATGCCCTGATGGCAACTTGCCAACAAATGTGACAGAGTAAGATTGTCCTCCAGCACTGGGTTGTCTGAGAGGGAGCCGGGAGAAGCCGGGAGAAGCCGGGGTTCTACAATCAACACTCAAGTGATATTCTATCGACATCCACTCACGGAGACACAACCAAAAACCATCTGAAATGTTACTGTGTAATACCACAGTATTTTATCATGTGTTTGTCTTTTTAGGTATTCATATGTAGTTTTATATATGATGTATTGTGTATGTTTGGCAGTGACTTGGGGCCAGATTTAACACGTTTATACCCAAGCAACTTATTTAGCTTATATTGTCCAGAGCCCATGAAACATGGTACGGGAGTCATATATAGGATGAGACAACTAAATGAGATGTTAATATGAGAAATGATTATTATGAGTAGGCCTGTGTTTAATCTTTTGTCTTTGGATCAAATGAACACTTGTATGAATGGCATGGTTAGTGAATCTGTCCCTTCTGGTGTTAAAATTGAGTCCTGTAATATCTTAAATGACTCCTAGCAGAAAGAAACCAAACGTAAAACCAGCCATCGTGTGCTTGGTTTTGAAGCAGTAAAATTCTCCAATGACTTCTTCCTTCAAATTTGAGATGTTGGTCATGGGGAGAGTGCAGCATTGAGATGCAGGTTTAATTAACATAAACATCTAACAAATGAAACACAAAGTCCTCCGCTCTAAATTACCTGTCCTTTAACTTGGTGCCGCACAACAAGAAAGAAAGCCAACACTTCTTTGTGGAATTCAGGGCGCTATAAATTCTTTGTGTCCACAGAATGGCCTGATAACCAGTTCACAACAACCACTAAGGCATTTGATAGGCTAATGGGAAATAGTGTTCGCTGCACACCTTTGTAATTGGACGTCATAAATCCTGAGAAGGTGAAGGGACAAAACAAAAGCCTGTCTTTGTCTGTGTGTCTCAGCCACTGCTCTCCTCGTATATCCTGTTGCCTTTGAATAGGGGCTATCTGAATGGGCCATATATATGTTACAATGTGAGATGCATGGTCATTGGCCCCTGGGCATTGATCGTCGCCTTCCTCGCTGCCCTGGCTCTTGACCAGGAAATAGGCAAAGCAATCGCCGTGGCGATACCATAAGGCTCTGGTCTTATCAAGATCCTTCATGTAGGTTATGCTGTCAGCAACCATTAACCTTGCCTTTGTTATCTGCACACTGGTGATTAGCTCAAAGCCCTTAAAGATCCATTGATGGGGTGGGGCCCATAGAAATATAATGGCTAGAGAGGACAATAACTAGAATATCCATGTGATTTTTCACAATGTAACTCAATGTGGAGGAACGATTGAATTTGTCACTGGAGTCTCATTCTGCAAAATGCCAATTGGGGAAAAAAATAATTGAGAATCCCTCTCTTTTGTTTTGCTTGTCTTCCACCAGTCTTATTGCTATGAACAATGTTAGCAGATGGCCAGACCCTTTAATAGTAGCATATTGCGTTGAATTGGACTGTCTTTTCTAGGGTTACACAATTCTGATTACGTTCCCAGGTTTTCCAGAAATTCTGGTTGGAGGATTCCGGACATCCTGATTATTCCCTTCTGATTCTGGGAATGTTTCAAACGGGATCTCTGGGAATCCTGGGAGTTTGGGGAAAGTCCACAGTAAAACGAGTCCTATAACGACATAACCTGAAAGGCCGCTCAGCAAGGAAGAAGCCACTGCTCCAAAACCTCCACACAAAAGCCAGACTACGGTTTGCAACTGCACATGGGGACAAAGATCGTACTTTTTGGAGAAATGTCCTCTGGTCTGATGAAACAAAAATAGAACTGTTTGGCGATAATGACCATCGTTATGTTTGGAGGAAAAAGGAGGAGGCTTGCAAGCCAAAGAATACCCTCCCAACCGTGAGGCACGGGGGTGGCAGCATCACGTTGTGGGGGTGCTTTGCTGCAGGAGGGACTGGTGCACTTCACAAAATAGATGACATCATGAGGAAGGGAAATGATGTGGATATATTGGAGAAACATCTCAAGACATCAGTCAGGAAGTTCAAGCTTGGTCGCAAATGGGTCTTCCAAATGGACAATGACCCCAAGCATACTTCCAAAGTTGTGGCAAAATGGCATAAGGACAACAAAGTCAAGGTATTGGAGTGGCCATCACAAAGCCCTGACCTCAATCCTATAGAACATTTGTGGGCAGAACTGAAAAACCGTGTGCGAGCAAGGAGGCCAACAAACCTGATTCAGTTACACCAGCTCTGTCAAGAGGAATGGGCCAACATTCACCCAACTTATTGTGGGAAGCTTGTGGAAGGCTACCCGAAGCGTTTGACCCAAGTTAAACAATTTAAAGGCAATGCTACCAAATACTAGTTGAGTGTATGTAAACTTCTGACCCACTGGGAATGTGATGAAAGAAATCAAAGCTGAAATAAATCATTCTCTCTACTATTATTCTGACATTTCACATTCTTAAAATAAAGTGGTGATCCTAACTGACCTAAGAGTTTTACAAGGATTAAATGTCAGGAATGGTGAAACACTGAGTTTAAATGTATTTGGCTAAGGTGTATGTAAACCTCTGGCTTAAACTGTACACTCTTAGAAAAAAGGATTCCAAAAGAGTTCTTTGGCGGTCCCCATTGCAGAACCATTTTTGGTTCCAGGTAGAAGCCTTTTTGGTTCAAGGGTTTATTCAAAGGGTTATTCTATGGGGACAGCCAAAGTACTCTTTATGGTTCTACCTGGAACCAATAATAATATAATATATGCCATTTAGCAGACGCTTTTATCCAAAGCGACTTACAGTCATGTGTGCATACATTCTACGTATGGGTGGTCCCGGGGATCGAACCCACTACCCTGGCGTTACAAGCGCCATGCTCTACCAACCAAAAAAGGTTTATTCAAGGGTTCTCCTATGGGGACAGCCAAATAACCCTTTTTGGTTCTAGATAGCACTTTCTTTTTTTTAAGAGTGTAGACCTACACACACACACACACACACACACACACACACACACACACACACACACACACACACACACACACACACACACACACACACACACACTCCCGCTCGATCGCCATGCCAGGCAGAAAAAGTCATCCACAGCAACCTCATACACTCTCACTCTAACTCTAACTCTGTACCAATATTTGCGTAGCGCTCATCAGGTATTTGAGCAAGTCCTTCTGGTCCTCTCCACAGATGGATAAGCACTCACTGTGAACAGCTCTCGTAGTAAGTGGGAAATGCCCTGTTATCACCTGACCTGAGAGGGGATCAATAGTAGTTAGTGTGGGTTTGATAATTGCAGCTGTTAGACACAAGTGCTAGTCTACCTCTCCATCGAGTGACTCCTATCACCTTGTGGCTAGTCATTAGTGAATGGACCACGCCTGGGGCTTTGGGGGAGAGGGTTGTGGTTTGGGCAGTGCTAGTCTACCTCGAGTGACTCCTATCACCTTGTGGCTAGTCATTAGTGAATGGACCACGCCTGGGGCTTTGGGGGAGAGGGTTGTGGTTTGGGTAGTGGTGGAAAAAGTGCCCAATATTCGTACTTGTGTAAAAGTAAAGATACCTTGATAGAAAATGACTCAAGTGAAATTCACTCAGTAAAATACTACTTTAGTAAAAGTATCAAAAGTAAATGTAATTGCAAAAATAAACATAAGTATTGTAAGTATAAATATTTTTTAATTGCTTATATTAAGCAAGCCAGACAGCACCATTTTCCTGTTTTTAAAATGTATTTACAGATAGCCATGGTCACAATCCTACATTCAGAAATAATTTACAAATGAAGCACTTGTGTTTAGTGAGTGTTCCAGATCCGAGGCAGTAGGGATGACCAGGGATGATTTGTGAATTGGACCATTTCCCGTCCCGCTAAAAGCATTCCAAATGTAATGAGTACTTTTGAATGTCAGGGAAGATGTATGGAGTAAAAAGTACATTCTTTTCTTTAGGAATGTAGTGAAGTAGAAGTTGTCCAAAATATAAATAGAAAGTAACTACTTAAGTAGTACTTTAAAGTATTTTTACTAAAGTACTTTACAACATTGGGTTTGGGATGTGAAAACTCACTCTGTATTAAACTGATGAACTCGATATACCTGTCCTCAATGGACAAATGTATATCTGGGGTTTCAGAAGTGATACAGTCTAACCAGGGCAGGGAGTTTGTCTCCCCCAGAATCTCATGCTTCAAGATACTTTAATACATCCAGCTCAGGGAGTTGAGAAAATCCACCATTCCTTTTAGAAACAGCTAGCTGTAAAACCGTGTGTGTGTGTGTGTGTGTGTGTGTGTGTGTGTGTGTGTGTGTGTGTGTGTGTGTGTGTGTGTGTGTGTGTGTGTGTGTGTGTGTGTGTGTGTGTGTGTGTGTGTGTGTGTGTGTGTGTGTGTGTGTGTGTGTGTGTGTGTGTGGTTGAGGTGATTTGGTGATGATTGTGAGAGGAGTTGTCAGACAGAAGAAGATCACAGCGTTTGACGGAGGGATTAAACATCTGAAAAGACCTGTTTTAATAGTATCTCACCCATGGAAGGTTTTCTTTTAATGCGGATGAATTTGGATTAACGTTGGATGAGGAAGAGATTGTGTGTGTGTGTGCGTGTGTGGCCTGGGAGAAGCTTTATAATGAAACAGTTCATCTGAATGCTTATCGGTAGTGCTTCAGTAATGCCCTCAATAATATGTCAAACGTTTCCTACTGGGCTATAATTCCTATTTATTCATTGTTGTACTATCCTACACAGTATATGGAAGTAGCCATGTGTTTTACTTCATAGGAATCCCTGCTTGTCACTACTCAGTCTCCTTGCTGGTGTATTGATGTGAGTGTGTGTGCGCGCATGGGAGTGTGCAGTATGTGCGTATTTGTTTTTGTGTGTGTGCAAGTTGTCGCACGTGCAGATGTAGAGGAAGACAAATTTGTGTTAAAATTGGGTAAATTATGCTTCCTTGTGTGTTTTCTTCAAGTCAGGAAACAGGATGAATATGGCTTTGATTGGCAGGATCTGGTAAGGCAACATGTCACACACCATAGTGTCAGCTGTCTTTCCAAGATCACGGCAGGGGGCAAAGTGTGTGTGTGTGTGCGTGCGTGTGCATACGTGTGTGTGTGTGTGTTAGATTAATCTCAACCCTGTGATGGTTCTTCCGTCCTCTGAAAGGCTTTTGGGTTCACTCTGCAAATGATTCTGAAGAGTGACATTACCAACGTATCATGTCCCATGATAATCAGACAGGATATCACAAACGCTGAAATGTTTGCACGTCTTCTCCAGCAGCTCTCTCAGGTGAAATGCCAAATCTCTCTCTCTCTCTCATACACACGCACACACCAGATTTTGTCTGGTTTTCTCACTGAATCCCCCCCCCCCCGTCTCTCTCCTCTCTCTCCTCTCTCTCCTCCTCTCCTCCTCTACCTCCATTCACACTCGGCAATTAAAAAGGGAAAGAAAAACAACTCTGCCTGCCTTGCAAGTGTTACTTATCATATTCATTAAAATCTGGTGACACAATACCGCGAGCAGCTGTGGAGGAAAGCGAGGGAAATTAACAAACGTTTGATATGTTGTGTTGCTAATGTGACACGCATTATACAGGTCAGAGAAAAACAAAGAGCAACCCCCAATATGCTAATGCTGCTGAGGGGACCCAGACAGTTGGAGAGAGGGGACGAGGAGGAGAGAAGTGGAGAGAGAGAGGAGGAGAGACAGACAGACAGACAGACGGACAGACGGACAGACAGACAGACAGACAGACGGACAGACAGGACAGACAGACAGACAGACAGACAGACAGACAGACAGACAGACAGACAGACAGACAGACAGACAGACAGACAGACAGACAGACAGACAGACAGACAGACAGACAGACAGACAGACAGACAGACAGACAGACAGACAGACAGACAGACAGACAGACAGACAGACAGACAGACAGGAAGAGAGGCTTCCTGCTCGATAGCAAGGAGAGATTCCCTCAAATGGCCCTGCATCATGTGACCTCTAATGACAGACTGGGTTGGATGAAGTCAAGCGTTGGTTTGACAGACTGACAGGCAGGCCATTAATGTAGATATCCTGACCTAGCGAGACATCAGGATTTAGGATTGAGAGGAACGGGGTCAGGGTAAACGGTGAATGCACGGCTCCCACTCTCACCCTGACACAAGAGGTAAAGGCCAGAAGACAAAGAGAGGAGGAGAGAGGAGAGAGGAGAGGGCCTTGGATATGAGGCTTGGCTCAGAGGTCAGAACAGAGGTGATTCAATTCCATTATTTCCCTTCAGGAAGATTGTGTTCCAGGCCTTGTTTTGCCACATCAATCCTGAAGTCAGGGAGACGCAGGAGGAAATAGCACAATGCACACTAGTGGATATGAGCAGTGTGTGAGTGACTGCACACCTTTGCTTGTCTGTTGTGAAAGGTTTGTTTTTGTGTATACGTATAAAACTACACATAGCAATAAATAGTCATCTTTGTGGATATTAAACGTGTTTTTATGTTAGGCTTTCTTATTGTGATTTCTCTCCTCACACATGTTTTTCATATTATTTTTTTATATTTGTCAGTAAACCATCCCTGCTGGCACATGCCTGAGTAGTTTAACAAATGGGCTACCAGGAAGTCTCATCTGATCACATGTGATGTCAGATCCTGTACCCCCAGCCTGAAAAAGTTGAGTTGAAATGTTTTAGGTGCTGCTTTCCAAATGCAAGTGTAGGATTATTTTATGAAAGATACCATTATTTCTTAAGTCTCAGCTGTGTGGTTCTAAAATATGAGGAATCAGTTGAATTGTAACGCTAATTGATTACCTACCTAGCAACTACCTGCTCTATTCAGATTGGTCAAATATTTGTTAATAGTTGAGTTGATGTATGGCTGTAAGTGTCGTCAGTTAAATCTGCTATAGAATAATCTGTCTCCATCCAGTGTTGGTCTACATAGAGAGTATTCCATCCATCAGCTAAACAACCCCTAAACTACACAAGTAAAGGCAATCTGTTTTTCTGATGTTTCACTGTCTGTTTGAGGTGAGTACACTACATCATTCCGGTAAATGTATACGTTTAACTGCAAGGTTTCTCCACAGTGGATGTTGCATTGATGTCAGTCCTGAACCATGATAGGCTAACAGTCCCTCTGAGTGAGTTGGCTGGCCAACCTCAAACCCCCTCCAAGGGTTTGATAAGTCTCTGTGATGTAATAATGTACTAATGATGATGGGAGGAGGTGGAGGAGTGAGAGAAGAGGGAGGTGAGAGGAGTAGAAGAGGGGGATGAGAGGACGGAGAGCAGGGGTGAGTGGCAGTGAGTGACACAGACTATGATTACAGGTCTATTAGGAGGAGTGTGTGTGTGTGTGTGTGTGTGTGTGTGTGTGTGTGTGTGTGTGTGTGTGTGTGTGTGTGTGTGTGTGTGTGTGTGTGTGTGTGTGTGTGTGTGTGTGTGTGTGTGTGTGTGTGTGTGTGTGTGTGTGTGTGTGTGTGTGTGTGTGTGTGTGTGTGTGCATGCGGGTGTGTGTGTGTGTGTGCATGCGGGTGTGTGTGTGTGTGTGCATGCGGGTGTGTGTGTGTGTGTGCATGCGGGTGTGTGTGTGTGTGTGCATGCGGGTGTGTGTGTGTGTGTGTGTGCATGCGGGTGTGTGTGTGTGTGTGCATGCGGGTGTGTGTGTGTGTGTGTGTGTGCATGCGGGTGTGTGTGTGTGTGTGTGCATGCGGGTGTGTGTGTGTGTGTGTGTGTGTGTGTGTGTGTGTGTGTGTGTGTGTGTGTGTGTGTGTGTGTGTGTGTGTGTGTGTGTGTGTGTGTGTGTGTGTGGTGTGTGTGTGTGTGTGCGGGTGTGTGTGTGTGTGCGGGTGTGTGTGTGTGTGTGTGTGTGTGTGTGCGGGTGTGTGTGTGTGTGTGTGTGTGTGTGTGTGTGTGTGTGCGCGGGTGTGTGTGTGTGTGTGCATGGGGTGTGTGTGTGTGTGTGCATGCGGGTGTGTGTGTGTGTGTGCATGCGGGTGTGTGTGTGTGTGTGCATGCGGGTGTGTGTGTGTGTGTGCATGCGGGTGTGTGTGTGTGTGTGCATGCGGGTGTGTGTGTGTGTGTGTGTGCATGCGGGTGTGTGTGTGTGTGTGCATGCGGGTGTGTGTGTGTGTGTGTGTGCGGGTGTGTGTGTGTGTGTGTGTGTGTGTGTGTGTGTGTGTGTGCGGGTGTGTGTGTGTGTGTGTGCGGGTGTGTGTGTGTGTGTGCATGCGGGTGTGTGCATGGTGTGTGTGTGTGTGCATGCGGGTGTGTGTGTGTGTGTGTGCATGCGGGTGTGTGTGTGTGTGTGCATGCGGGTGTGTGTGTGTGTGTGCATGCGGGTGTGTGTGTGTGTGTGTGTGCATGCGGGTGTGTGTGTGTGTGTGCATGCGGGTGTGTGTGTGTGTGTGTGTGTGTGTGCATGCGGGTGTGTGTGTGTGTGTGTGTGTGCATGCGGGTGTGTGTGTGTGTGTGTGTGCATGCGGGTGTGTGTGTGTGTGTGTGTGCATGCGGGTGTGTGTGTGTGTGTGTGTGTGTGCATGCGGGTGTGTGTGTGTGTGTGTGTGTGCATGCGGGTGTGTGTGTGTGTGTGCATGCGGGTGTGTGTGTGTGTGTGCATGCAGGTGTGTGTGTGTGTGTGTGTGCATGCGGGTGTGTGTGTGTGTGTGCATGCGGGTGTGTGTGTGTGTGTGTGTGCATGCGGGTGTGTGTGTGTGTGTGTGTGCATGCGGGTGTGTGTGTGTGTGTGTGTGTGCATGCGGGTGTGTGTGTGTGTGTGTGTGCATGCGGGTGTGTGTGTGTGTGTGTGTGCATGCGGGTGTGTGTGTGTGTGTGTGTGTGTGTGCGGGTGTGTGTGTGTGTGTGTGCATGCGGGTGTGTGTGTGTGTGTGTGTGCATGCGGGTGTGTGTGTAAATGCATGAATGTGGATACAAAATGACTGTGTGAATGTGATAGATAAATGTTAAATGTCATCCTGGTATTTCAACTATTTCAAATCAAATCAAATCAAATCAAATTTATTTATATAGCCCTGTGCTGATATCTCAAAGTGTGTACAGAAACCCAGCCTAAAACCCCAAACAGCAAACAATGCAGGGTAAAAGTGGCTGTGTGTGTGTGGGGTGGCATCCTCTTCTGGCTGTGTGAGATTATAACAGTGACCAAGATGTTCAAATGTTCATAAATGACCAGCATGGTCAAATAATAATAAGGCAGAACAGTTGAAACTGGAGCAGCAGCACAGTCAGATGGACTGTGGACAGCAAGGAGCCATCATGTCAGGTGTGCATGCGGGTGTCCTCCGTGAGAGAGAAAGAAAGAGTGTGTGCATGTGGGTGTGTCCTCTTCTGGCTGTGCCAGGTGGAGATGAACGTGTGTTCAAATGTTCATGACCAGGGTGAATAATGTAAGTGAACAGTTGAAACTGTGCAGGAGCATGGCCAGGTGGACTGGGGACAGCAAGGAGTCCTCATGTCAGGTGTCCTGGGACATGGTCCTAGTGAAACTGGAGCAGCAGCATGGCCAGGTGGACTGG
This sequence comes from Oncorhynchus gorbuscha, assembly GCF_021184085.1. Lineage (NCBI taxonomy): Eukaryota > Metazoa > Chordata > Actinopteri > Salmoniformes > Salmonidae > Oncorhynchus > Oncorhynchus gorbuscha. Next base: position 64,147,653 of record NC_060195.1, read on the forward strand.
GGACAGTGTGTCATCATGTCAGGTGTCCTGGGGCATGGTTCTAGGGCTCAGGTCCTCCGAGAGAGAGAAAGAAAGAGAGAAGGAGAGAATTAGAGAACGCACACTGATTTACACAGGACATGGACGGAGAAGTACTCCAGATAAACAAACTGACCCTAGCCCCCGACACATAAACTACTGCAGCATAAATACTGGAGGCTGAGACAGGAGGGTGGAGTGTGGCCCCATCCGTGTGGGCCAAACAGGAAGGATATAACCCCACCCACTTTGCCAAAGCACAGCCCCCACACCACTGTCTACAACCACCAACTTACCATCCTGAGACAAGGCCGAGTATAGCCCACAAAGATCTCCGTGTGGGGGGGGGGGGAACCCAGACAGGCCGACCACAACAGTGAATCAACCCACCCAGGTGTGACTCAGCCCCCGTAACAGGGTTAGAGGCAGAGAATCCCAGTGGAAAAAGGGGCAGAGACAGCAAGGCCAGGCAGTGAGAATCCCAGTGGAAAAAGGGGAACCGGCCAGTGTGTGTGTGTGTGTGTGTGTGTGTGTGAAGAGATGAGTCTTTAAAGACTGTTGGACTGTGTATGAATAAATGCATGAATAAAAGGAGGATACAAAATGACTGTAATAATGAATCTGAATCCGATAGATAGATAAATGTTAAATGTCATCCTGGTATTTCAACTATTTCAACTGGAGAGGAGCTCTTCTACACAGAACTCATCATGTTGCTGTCAAAACCCAGCACTTGTTGTTGTTGTTTGTCTTCTGTTGTGGAGGTGTTATAATGTATACTAATTAAAAACAGAGAGAGAGAGAGACTACTGTCGACCTGCTCGCTGATTCTAGGTCTCCAAGAGCTCCAGGTTTGCATTCTTCTGGTTTCTCCTTCTTCTTCCTTCTGGAAGGCTTGTATCATACAGACAATGATATATCATCCGGACTGTTTGTTGTTGTCAGTATGTATGAAGCTGAGTCTGTTCTAGGAAGGCCTATGCATGTGTAAAGGAAGTCACACTGCTTGCTTAGCGAGTACCACTTCCTCTTGATTTCGGCTCATCCAGGACCCAGGACCTCTGCTTTGCTTGCACACATTACCGCCCTCCTGAAGCCTCTTACCAGTAGCGCCATGTGAAAAGCTGGCTATTTGGTGGTGAAAGTTCAGGCTGAGGAATAAGTTTCACATATCCCCATGCTACACATGCAGGGAAATACACAAAGTGGATGGAGGTGGGTTTTTGCAATACCTACTACTATCAGTCATGTCCAAACTCAAAGCTTTTTAAAGTATGGTGGCCACCCGAAACATTTAGTCTTTTCACCTAATAAAATGAAAACAGGTTTGAAGCTGCACAGCCCCAACCTAAATCGGTGGCCGGGGCCTGGGGCTGCTTAGCAACGACAGCCTGAGACTGAGGAGATGATAAATGACTTTAGGATGGATCATATTCATTAAGCTCTAAGTGAGTCACATTTAACCTGCCTTACAGGAATCAATTATCCTGCTATCAGCAGGCCAGGAGCCTGGGGGGGGAGACAGGGGAAGGCTGGGGAGGAGACAAGGGGAGGGGGACAGGACAGGGGGAGACAGAGGAAGGCTGGGGGGAGACAGGGGGATGGGGATGAGACAGGGGGAGACAGGGGAAGGCTGGGGGAGACAAGGGGAGGGGGACAGGACAGGGGGAGACAGAGGAAGGCTGGGGAGGAGACAAGGGGAGGGGGACGAGACAGGGGGAGACAGGGGAAGGCTGGGGGGGAGACAAGGGGAGGGGACAAGACAGGGGAGACAGGGGAAGGCTGGGGGGGAAGACAAGGGGAGGGGGAGGAGACGGTGGAAGGGCGACAGGACAGGGGGAGACAGAGGAAGGCTGGGGGAGACAGGGGGAGGGGACGAGACAGGGGGAGACAGGGGAAGGCTGGGGGGAGACAAGGGGAGGGGGACAGGACAGGGGGAGACAGAGGAAGGCTGGGGAGGAGACAAGGGGAGGGGGACGAGACAGGGGAAGGCTGGGGGAGACAAGGGGAGGGGAGGAGACGGTGGAAGGGCGACAGGACAGGGGGAGACAGAGGAAGGCTGTCGGGGGAGACAGGGGGAGGGGACGAGACAGGGGGAGACAGGGGAAGGCTGGGGGGAGACAAGGGGAGGGGGACAGGACAGGGGGAGACAGAGGAAGGCTGGGGGAGACAGCGGAAGGGGAGGCTGGGGGGTCTGGGAGAGACGCAGGTGGGAAGGACGCCCCACCCTCCTCCATCAGGGAACAAGGGAAGGAGGGCTTTTCAATTAGGAGGTAAATAACTGGAGAGGAGCAATCCATCCCCGAGGGCCTTCCTGCCTCTCTCTCTCTCTCTCTCTCTCTCTCTCTCTCTCTCTCTCTCTCTCTCTCTCTCTCTCTCTCTCTCTCTCTCTCTCTCTCTCTCTCTCTCTCTCTCTCTCTCTCTCTCTCTCTCTCTCTCTCTCTCTCTCTCTCTCTCTCTCTCTCTCTCTCTCTCTCTCTCTCTCTCTCTCCTCTCCCTCTCTCTCAATCTCTTGTTCTCTCTCAATCTCTTGTTCTGTCTCTGCTATTTGTTTGGCTGAAGCCAGTGTTAATGGAGCAGTCCTAGGCCATCTGGTGCTTGCACCTTGTTTACTCGATCCCAGCTCAATATTTACCCAGGCTCCCAGCATCCCCTTGGGGCCAGTCACAGTGATGGCACTGTGCCAGGGCGTGGGGGTGATTGGAGGAGGAGTCTGGCAGGAGGGGGAAGGGAGGACGTTGGGGGAGTCGTTCGTTTTAAAGGTGCATTTCATCAGGATAATTAATTTACAAGCACCTGTTTAATCACTGGAGGCAGTGTGTGTGTTTGTTTGTTTACCCCCTTTCCTGCCACACACACACTCACACACTCACACACTCACACACTCACACACTCACACACTCACACAGCACACGAGCACACGAGCACACGAGCACACGAGCACACGAGCACAGAGGAGGGGATTTGAACACTGTCACTGGCCCTGGTAGTAGGGAATGACAGTGTTTCATCCTC